>NW_027195614.1:117500-158065 GCF_038502225.1 Cherax quadricarinatus
ACTCCAGCCCGTCGCGCTAACCACTGTGGCTAGCTGGTCTAGTGGTTAGCGCGACGGGCTGGAGTTTTGAGACTCTATGACCGCGGGTTCAATCCCGGCCGGGGGTATGGTTTATTTGCAATCGTGTCATTACGATTTCTTAAGTCATGTTGACGGCAGTGAAGGGACTTGAGCTAGAGTTCGTCACGGCCACGCTAGCTGGAGATTCGTCTGTAAAAACTTGCATTTGTGGTCACAGAGGTGCCTGTGCTAACCTTCCTATGGTGTAGAAATATACCTAGTTGGATGAATCTTATTGTGGCTAGCTGGTCTAGTGGTTAGCGCGACGGGCTGGAGTTTTGAGACTCTATGACCGCGGGTTCAATCCCGGCCGGGGGTATGGTTTATTTGCAATCGTGTCATTACGATTTCTTAAGTCAGAAATAGACCAGCAGAGACAGACCAGCAGAGACAGGCCAACAGAGACAGACCAACAGAGATAGACCAACAGAGATAGACCAACAGAGACTAGCAGAGACAGACCAACAGAAACGGACCAGCAGAGGCAGACCAACAGAAACAGACCAACAGAAACAGACCAACAGAAACAGACCAACAGAGACAGACCAACAGAAACAGACCAACAGAAACAGACCAACAGAAACAGACCAACAGAGACAGACCAACAGAAAAGACCAACAGAAACAGACCAACAGGGACAGACCAACAGAGACAGACCAACAGAAACAGACCAACAGAAACAGACCAGCAGCGACAGGCCAACAGAGACAGACCAACAGAAACAGACCAACAGAGACAGACCAACAGAGACAGACCAACAGAAACTGACCAACAGAAACAGACCAACAGAGACAGGCCAACAGAAACAGACCAACAGAAACAGACCAACAGAGACAGACCAACAGAGACAGACCAACAGAAACAGACCAACAAAAACAGACCAACAGAGACAGACCAACAGAGACAGACCAACAGAAACAGACCAACAGAGACAGACCAACAGAGACAGACCAACAGAGACAGACCAACAGACCAACAGAAACAGACCAACAGAGACAGACCAACAGAGACAGACCAACAGAGACAGACCAACAGAGACAGACCAACAGTAACAGACCAACAGAAACAGACCAACAGAGACAGACCAACAGAGACAGACCAACAAAGACAGACCAACAGAGACAGACCAACAGTAACAGACCAACAGAAACAGACCAACAGAGACAGACCAACAGAAACAGACCAACAGAAACAGACCAACAGAAACAGACCAACAGAAACAGACCAACAGAGACAGACCAACAGAGACAGTCCAACAGAGACAGACCAACAGAGACAGACCAACAGTAACAGACCAACAGAAACAGACCAACAGAAACAGACCAACAGAAACAGACCAACAGAGACAGACCAACCAACAGAGACAGACCAACAGAGACAGACCAACAGAAACAGACCAACAGAGACAGACCAACAAAGACAGACCAACAGAGACAGAATAACAGTAACAGACCAACAGAAACAGACTAACAGAGACAGACCAACAGAAACAGACCAACAGAAACAGACCAACAGAAACAGACCAACAGAAACAGACCAACAGAAACAGACCAACAGAGACAGACCAACATAAAAGACCAACAGAGACAGACCAACAGAGACAGACCAACAAAAACAGACCAACAGAGACAGACCAACAAAGACAGACCAACAGAGACAGACCAACAGTAACAGACCAACAGAAACAGACTAACAGAGACAGACCAACAGAAACAGACCAACAGAAACAGACCAACAGAAACAGACCAACAGAAACAGACCAACAGAGACAGACCAACAGAAAAGACCAACAGAGACAGACCAACAGAGACAGACCAACAGAAAAGACCAACAGAGACAGACCAACAGAAACAGACCAACAGAAACAGACTAACAGAGACAGACAAACAGAAACAGACCAATAGAAACAGACCAACAGAAACAGACCAACAGAAACAGACCAACAGAAACAGACCAACAGAGACAGACCAACAGAGACAGACCAACAGTAACAGACCAGCAGAGACAGACCAACAGAGACAGACCAGCAGAGACAGACCAACAGTAACAGACCAACAGAGACAGACCAACAGAGACAGACCAGCAGAGACAGACCAACAGAGACAGACCAACAGAAACAGATCAACAGAAACAGACCAACAGAAACAGACCAGCAGAGACAGACCAACAGAAACAGACCAACAGAAACAGACCAACAGAAACAGACCAACAGAAAAGACCAACAGAGACAGACCAACAGAGACAGACCAACAGAAACAGACCAACAGAAACAGACCAACAGAAACAGACCAACAGAAACAGACCAACAGAAACAGACCAACAGAAACAGACCAACAGAAACAGACCAACAGAAACAGACCAACAGAAACAGACCAACAGAAACAGACCAACAGAAACAGACCAACAAAGACAGACCAACAGAGACAGACCAACAAAGACAGACCAACAAAAACAGACCAACAGAAACAGACCAACAGAGGTTTTAAGTGATATCCTCGCATCTTCCCACAATGTTTCGCCCCAACATTATCTTACAACTTCACCTTCCTTCGCTTGCGTGTTACATGCTGGTCCTCGCTGGCGTGTTACATGCTGGTCCTCGCTGGCGTGTTACATGCTGGTCCTCGCTGGCGTGTTACATGCTGGTCCTCGCTGGCGTGTTACATGCTGGTCCTCGCTGGCGTGTTACATGCTGGTCCTCGCTGGCGTGTTACATGCTGGTCCTCGCTGGCGTCTTACATGCTGGTCCTCGCTTGCGTGTTACATGCTGGTCCTCGCTTGCGTGTTACATGCTGGTCCTCGCTGGCGTGTTACATGCTGGTCCTCGCTGGCGTGTTACATGCTGGTCCTCGCTGGCGTGTTACATGCTGGTCCTCGCTTGCGTGTTACATGCTGGTCCTCGCTGGCGTGTTACATGCTGGTCCTCGCTGGCGTGTTACATGCTGGTCCTCGCTTGCGTGTTACATGCTGGTCCTCGCTTGCGTGTTACATGCTGGTCCTCGCTGGCGTGTTACATGCTGGTCCTCGCTGGCGTGTTACATGCTGGTCCTCGCTGGCGTGTTACATGCTGGTCCTCGCTGGCGTGTTACATGCTGGTCCTCGCTGGCGTGTTACATGCTGGTCCTCGCTGGCGTGTTACATCCTGGTCCTCGCTGGCGTGTTACATCCTGGTCCTCGCTGGCGTGTTACATGCTGGTCCTCGCTGGCGTGTTACATGCTGGTCCTCGCTGGCGTGTTACATGCTGGTCCTCGCTGGCGTGTTACATCCTGGTCCTCGCTGGCGTGTTACATCCTGGTCCTCGCTGGCGTGTTACATGGGAGACTTGCTTTAAGGATGGCAGACTTACTTTAAGGATGGCAGACTTACTTTATCGATGGCAGACTTACTTTAAGGATGGCAGACTTACTTTAACGATTGCAGACTTACTTTAAGGATGGCAGACTTAGTTTAAGGATGGCAGACTTACTTTAAGGATGGCAGACTTACTTTAAGGATGGCAGACGTACTTTAAGGATGGCAGACTTACTTTAACGATGGCAGACTTATTTTAAGGATGGCAGACTTACTTTAAGGATGGCAGACTTACTTTAAGGATGGCAGACTTACTTTAAGGATGGCAGACTTACTTTAAGGATGACAGACTTACTTTAGGGACGGCAGACTTGCTTTAAGGATGGCAGACTTACTTTAAGGACGGCAGACTTGCTTTAAGGATGGCAGACTTACTTTAAGGATGGCAGACTTACTTTAAGGATGGCAGACTTACTTTAAGGATGGCAGACTTACTTTAAGGATGGCAGACTTACTTTAAGGATGGCAGACTTACTTTAGAGATGGCAGACTTACTTTAACGATGGCAGACTTACTTTAAGGATGGCAGACTTACTTTAAGGTTGGCAGACTTACTTTAAGGATGGCAGACTTACTTTAAGGTTGGCAGACTTACTTTAAGCTTGGCAGACTTACTTTAAGGATGGCAGACTTACTTTAAGGATGGCAGGCTTACTATAAGGATGGCAGACTTGCTATAAGGATGGCAGACTTACTTTAAGGATGGCAGACTTACTTTAAGGTTGGCAGACTTACTTTAAGGATGGCAGACTTACTTTAAGGTTGGCAGACTTACTTTAAGCTTGGCAGACTTACTTTAAGGATGGCAGACTTACTTTAAGGTTGGCAGACTTACTTTAAGCTTGGCAGACTTACTTTAAGGATGGCAGATTTACTTTAAGCTTGGCAGACTTACTTTAAGGATGGCAGACTTACTTTAAGGATGGCAGACTTACTTTAAGGATGGCAGGCTTACTATAAGGATGGCAGACTTGCTATAAGGATGGCAGACTTGCTATAAGGATGGCAGACTTGCTATAAGGATGGCAGACTTGCTATAAGGATGGCAGACTTGCTATAAGGATGGCAGACTTGCTATAAGGATGGCAGACTTGCTATAAGGATGGCAGACTTGCTATAAGGATGGCAGACTTGCTATAAGGATGGCAGACTTGCTATAAGGATGGCAGACTTGCTATAAGGATGGCAGACTTGCTATAAGGATGGCAGACTTGCTATAAGGATGGCAGACTTGCTATAAGGATGGCAGACTTAGTATAAGGATGGCAGACTTGCTATAAGGATGGCAGACTTGCTATAAGGATGGCAGCCTTGCTATAAGGATGGCAGACTTACTATAAGGATGGCAGACTTGCTATAAGGATGGCAGACTTACTATAAGGATGGCAGCCTTGCTATAAGGATGGCAGACTTACTATAAGGATGGCAGACTTGCTATAAGGATGGCAGCCTTGCTATAAGGATGGCAGCCTTGCTATAAGGATGGCAGACTTACTATAAGGATGGCAGACTTGCTATAAGGATGGCAGCCTTGCTATAAGGATGGCAGCCTTGCTATAAGGATGGCAGCCTTGCTATAAGGATGGCAGCCTTGCTATAAGGATGGCAGACTTACTATAAGGATGGCAGACTTACTATAAGGATGGCAGACTTACTATAAGGATGGCAGCCTTGCTATAAGGATGGCAGCCTTGCTATAAGGATGGCAGACTTACTATAAGGATGGCAGCCTTGCTATAAGGATGGCAGCCTTGCTATAAGGATGGCAGACTTACTATAAGGATGGCAGACTTACTATAAGGATGGCAGCCTTGCTATAAGGATGGCAGACTTACTATAAGGATGGCAGCCTTGCTATAAGGATGGCAGACTTACTATAAGGATGGCAGCCTTGCTATAAGGATGGCAGACTTACTATAAGGATGGCAGCCTTGCTATAAGGATGGCAGACTTACTATAAGGATGGCAGCCTTGCTATAAGGATGGCAGACTTGCTATAAGGATGGCAGACTTACTATAAGGATGGCAGACTTACTATAAGGATGGCAGCCTTGCTATAAGGATGGCAGACTTGCTATAAGGATGGCAGACTTGCTATAAGGATGGCAGACTTGCTATAAGGATGGCAGACTTGCTATAAGGATGGCAGACTTTGAAAATAAGTCAAATAGCTTTTCCACCCACACCAGTAAACGGGAAAAGATTAGAAGTCTGTTGTTTTTATATGCTGCCTTCAATATCTAACCTATGCTGCCTTCAATATCTAATCTATGCTGCCTTCAATATCTAATCTATGCTGCCTTCAATATCTAACCTATGCTGCCTTCAATATCTAATCTATGCTGCCTTCAATATCTAATCTAGGCTGCCATCAATTTTTAATCTTTGTTGCCTTCAATGTGTAACGTAAGCTGCTCTCAATGTCTAATATATATAGATGTTAAATTTGGGGTGTCAGTATCGCTGACACTATCCTGACAGAGTGATATGACTGTCTAAATGCCCTTGACAGTGTTCGACACGACTATAAATGCCCCTGACAATGTTGGACACGACTATAAATACCCCTGACAATGCTCGACACGACTATAAATGCCCCTGACAATGTTCAACACCACTATAAATACCCCTGACAATGCTCGACACGACTATAAATGCCCCTGACAATGTTCAACACCACTATAAATACCCCTGACAATGCTCGACACGACTATAAATGCCCCTGACAATGTTCAACACCACTATAAATACCCCTGACAATGCTCGACACGACTATAAATGCCCCTGACAATGTTCAACACCACTATAAATACCCCTGACAATGCTCGTCACGACTATAAATGCCCCTGACAAAGTTCAACACCACTATAAATACCCCTGACAATGCTCGACACGACTATAAATGCCCCTGACAATGTTCAACACCACTATAAATACCCCTGACAATGCTCGTCACGACTATAAATGCCCCTGACAATGTTCAACACCACTATAAATGCCCCTGACAATGCCTGCTGGTGGCTGGCCTCACAGAGAAAATTCCTGACTGTCAATTTCCGGCCACAAGCATTGGTGGCAGAGGTGCGAGACCGGAGCAAAGGCAACACATGCAACAAAGGCTGGGGAGTTGAAAGTATTAGCGAGTCTTCAGGTGTTAAAGCGGGCTGTGACCTCTCCTTCTAACTCCTAAGTTGCTGGAATTAGGAGTTATGTTATTCTGTTTCTTATTTCAGAGGGGGTCAGAGGGGCTGCCATCAATGACTGTAACTTCACGTAACTTACACCCACACTACTGTAACTCTACTGTAACTTACACCCACACTATTGGACACCCACACTAGTAACTTACACCCATACTTCTGCTACATCAATGTACTTACACCCACATCACTACACCCACACTACTGTAACTTACACCCACACTACTGTAACTTACACCCACACTACTATAACTTACACCCACACTATTGTAACTTACACCCTCACTACTCCATTAACTTACACCCACACTACTGTAACTTACACACTACTGTAACTTACACCCACACTACTCTAACTTACACCCACACTACTGTAACTTACACACACACTTCTCTAACATACACCTACACTACTCCTCTAACTTACACCCACACTACTGTAACTTACACCCACACTACTGTAACTTACACCCTCACTACTGTAACTTACACCCACACTACTGTAACTTACACCCACACTACTGTAACTTACACCCACACTACTGTAACTTACACCCTCACTACTGTAACTTACACCCACACTACTGTAACTTACACCCTCACTACTGTAACTTACACCCACACTACTGTAACTTACACCCACACTACTGTAACTTACACCCACACTACTGTAACTTACACCCTCACTTCTGTAACTTACACCCTCACTACTGTAACTTACACCCTACACTGTAACTTACACCCTCACTACTGTAACTTACACCTTACACACTACTGTAACTTACACCCACACTACTGTAACTTACACCCTCACTACTGTAACTTACACCCTCACTACTGTAACTTACACCCACACTACTGTAACTTACACCCTCACTACTGTAACTTACACCCACACTACTGTAACTTACACCCGCACTACTGTAACTTACACCCACACTACTGTAACTTACACCCACACTACTGTAACTTACACCCTCACTACTGTAACTTACACCCACACTACTGTAACTTCACACCTTACACCCTCACTACTGTAACTTACACCTACACTTACACCCACACTACTGTAACTTACACCCTCACTTCTGTAACTTACACCCTCACTACTGTAACTTACACCCACACTACTGTAACTTACACCCACACTACTGTAACTTACACCCACACTACTGTAACTTACACCTACACTACTCCATTAACTTACACCCACACTACTGTAACTTACACCCACACTTCTCTAACATACACCTACACTACTCCTCTAACTTACACCCACACTACTGTAACTTACACCCACACTACTGTAACTTACACCCACACTACTGTAACTTACACCCACACTACTGTAACTTACACCCACACTACTGTAACTTACACCCACACTACTGTAACTTACACCCACACTACTGTAACTTACACCCACACTACTGTAACTTACACCCACACTACTGTAACTTACACCCACATTACTGTAACTTACACCCTCACTACTGTAACTTACGCCCACACTACTGTAACTTACACCCACACTACTGTAACTTACACCCTCACTACTGTAACTTACACCCACACTAATGTAACTTACACACACACTACTGTAACTTACACCCTCACTACTGTAACTTACACCCACACTACTGTAACTTACACCCACACTACTGTAACTTACACCCTCACTACTGTAACTTACACCCACACTACTGTAGCTTACACCCACACTACTGTAACTTACACCCTCACTACTGTAACTTACACCCACACTACTGTAACTTACACACACACTACTGTAACTTACACCCTCACTACTGTAACTTACACCCACATTACTGTAACTTACACACATACTACTGTAACTTACACCCACACTACTGTAACTTACACCCACACTACTGTAACTTACACCCTCACTCTGTAACTTACACCCACACTACTGTAACTTACACCCACACTACTGTAACTTACATACACACTACTGTAACTTACACCCTCACTACTGTAACTTTCACCCACACTACTGTAACTTACACCCTCACTACTGTACCTTACACCCACACTACTGTAACTTACACCCTCACTACTGTAACTTACACCCACACTACTGTAACTTACACCCTCACTACTGTAACTTACACCCTCACTACTGTAACTTACACCCACACTACTGTAACTTACACCCACACTACTGTAACTTACACCCTCACTACTGTAACTTACACCCACACTACTGTAACTTACACCCTCAGTACTGTAACTTACATCCACACTACTGTAACTTACACCCTCACTACTGTAACTTACACCCTCACTACTGTAACTTACACCCACACTACTGTAACTTACACCCACACTACTGTAACTTACACCCACACTACTGTAACTTACACCCACACTACTGTAACTTACACCCACACTACCGTAACTTACACCCACACTACTGTATCTTACACCCACACTACCGTAACTTACACCCACACTACTGTAACTTACACCCACACTACTGTAACTTACACCCTCACTACTGTAACTTACACCCACACTACTGTAACTTACACACACACTACTGTAACTTACACACACACTACTGTAACTTACACCCACACTACTGTAACTTACACCCTCACTACTGTAACTTACACCCACACTACTTTAACTTACACCCCACACTACTGTAACTTACACCCTCACTACTGTGACTTACACCCACACTACTGTAACTTACACCCACACTACTGTAACTTACACCCACACTACTGTAACTTACACCCCCACTACTGTAACTTACACCCACACTACCGTAACTTACACCCACACTACTGTATCTTACACCCACACTACCGTAACTTACACCCACACTACTGTAACTTACACCCACACTACTGTAACTTACACCCTCACTACTGTAACTTACACCCACACTACTGTAACTTACACACACACTACTGTAACTTACACACACACTACTGTAACTTACACCCACACTACTGTAACTTACACCCTCACTACTGTAACTTACACCCACACTACTTTAACTTACACCCACACTACTGTAACTTACACCCTCACTACTGTGACTTACACCCACACTACTGTAACTTACACCCACACTACTGTAACTTACACCTACACTACTATAACTTACACCCACACTACTGTAACTTACACCCACACTACTGTAACTTACACCCACACTTCTGTAACTTACACACACACACTACTGTAACTTACACCTACACTACTCCTCTAACTTACACCCACACTACTGTAACTTACACCCACACTACTGTAACTTACACACACACTACTGTAACTTACACACACACTACTGTAACTTACACCCACACTATTGTAACTTACACCCTCACTACTGTAACTTACACCCACACTACTTTAACTTACACCCACACTACTGTAACTTACACCCTCACTATTGTAACTTACACCCACACTACTGTAACTTACACCCACACTACTGTAACTTACACCTACACTACTATAACTTACACCCACACTACTGTAACTTTCACCCACACTACTGTAACTTACACCCACACTTCTGTAACTTACACACACACACTACTGTAACTTACACCTACACTACTCCTCTAACTTACACCCACACTACTGTAACTTACACCCACATTACTGTAACTTACTCCCACACTACCGTAACTTACACCCACACTACTGTAGCTGACACCCACACTATTGCAACTTACACCCACACTACTGTAACTTACACCCACACTACTCTAACTTACACCTACACTACTCCTCCAACTTACACCCACACTAATCTAACTTACACCCACACTACTCTAACTTACATCCACACTACTCTAACTTACACCTGCACTACTCTAACTTACACCTACATTACTTTAACTTACACCAACACTACTCTAACTTGCACCCATTCTACTTTAACTAACACCCACACTACTCTAACTTACACCCATTCTACTTTAACAAACACCCACACTACTCTAACTTACACTCACACTTCTCTAACTTACACCCACACTATTCTAACTTACACCCACACTATTCAAACTTACACCCACACTATTCTAATTTACACCCACACTAACTTACACCCACTACCTTACACAGCGTTCCTTCTTTACCAGGATGCGCCCCACACCATCCCACTAACACCCAGGCGCCTACTCACTGTTAGGTGAACAGTGACAGCAGACCAGACCCAGGTACCTACTCACTGCTAGGTGAACAGTGACAGCAGACCACACCCAGATACCTACTCACTGCTAGGTGAACAGTGACGCAGACCAGACCCAGGTACCTACTCACTGCTAGATGAACAATGACAGCAGACCAGACTCAGGTACCTACTCACTGCTAGGTGAACAGTGACAGCAGACCACACCCAGGTACCTACTCACTGCTAGGTGAATAGTGACAGCAGACCACACCCAGGTACCTACTCACTGCTAGGTGAACAGTGACAGCAGGCCACACCCAGGTACCTACTCACTGCTAGGTTAACAGTGACAGCAGACCACACCCAGATACCTACTCACTGCTAGGTGAACAGTGACGCAGACCAGACCCAGGTACCTACTCACTGCTAGATGAACAATGACAGCAGACCAGACTCAGGTACCTACTCACTGCTAGGTGAAGAGTGACAGCAGACCACACCCAGGTACCTACTCACTGCTAGGTGAATAGTGACAGCAGACCACACCCAGGTACCTACTCACTGCTAGGTGAACAGTGACAGCAGACCACACCCAGGTACCTACTCACTGCTAGGTGAACAGTGACAGCAGACCACACCCAGGTACCTACTCACTGCTAGGTGAACAGTGACAGCAGACCACACCCAGGTACCTACTCACTGCTAGGTGAACAGTGACAGCAGACCACACCCAGGTACCTACTCACTGCTAGGTGAATAGTGACAGCAGACCACACCCAGGTACCTACTCACTGCTAGGTGAACAGTGACAGCAGACCACACCCAGGTACCTACTCACTGCTAGGTGAACAGTGACAGCAGACCACACCCAGGTACCTACTCACTGCTAGGTGAACAGTGACAGCAGACCACACCCAGGTACCTACTCACTGCTAGGTGAACAGTGACAGCAGACCACACCCAGGTACCTACTCACTGCTAGGTGAATAGTGACAGCAGACCACACCCAGGTACCTACTCACTGCTAGGTGAACAGTGACAGCAGACCACACCCAGGTACCTACTCACTGCTAGGTGAACAGTGACAGCAGACCACACCCAGGTACCTACTCACTGCTAGGTGAACAGTGACAGCAGACCACACCCAGGTACCTACTCATTGCTAGGTGAACAGTGACAGCAGACCACACCCAGGTACCTACTCACTACTAGGTGAACAGTGACAGCAAACCACATCCAGGTACCTACTCACTGCTAGGTGAACAGTGATAGCAGACCACACCCAGGTACCTACTCACTGCTAGGTGTACAGTGACAGCAGACCACACCCAACTTACTGCTAGGTGAACAGGGATAGCAAGTGTAAGGGTGACTAACACCCAGGTACCTACTTACTGCTTGACGAACAGTTCTGACCACAGTAACGAAGAACAGGATGTTTCAAATAATTGGACCCGATTTGAATTCGTAACCTGTTGATATTGGGACCATAGTTTTGAAACACCCTGTATTAAATATATATATATATATATATATATATATATATATATATATATATATATATATATATATATATATATATATATATATATATATATATATATATATATATTTCTAGCAACTTTAAAAGATTTATCAATTACATTTCTTGGGTATTTTAAATCATTGATAAATTGATAAATTGATAAATCTTTTAAAGTTGCTAGAAATACTTTTTACAATCCAAAAAGGGACAACCAGCCTTATTCAACTAAAAATATGTTGGTTCTCCCTTACCATGTTCTCCCTTACCATGAAAACTTGGTTGATATGCCTTCTCTTCTTAAGACTTTTAATATTAAAGTTGTATTCAAAAATCTTGATACAGTAAAAAAAACTTTTGATAAAGAATTCCCCCCAAAATGCTGATGGATGTGTCTATAAGATTCCTTGTAAAATTTGCGATAAAGTTTATTACGGTCAAACTGGTAAAAATCTCGAACTAAGATTAAAACAACATAAATATAGCATTAGAACTGGACAAGATTCCAATGCTCTATTTATTCATGTAAGAGATTTTAACCATCCAATTGATTTTCAAAAAGTTGAGAAAGTAGTATCAAGCAAGTCCATGGTCGACAGGAATATAATTGAATCTTGTTTCATAAAAAGCAGTTTTGACAATAATATGAATATTTCCTTTGGTTTATATAAATTAGATCCATTTTTAATTAATAGAATTTGGGAAGAATTTAATAATACACTGGACAAATAATTTTTAAATTTTCTTGGGTAGAATAGTTTGTGGGTGAGTTGTGCAAAGGACCTATCCAAGTTGGGTCGCCGCGCGTCAGGTGTTTAACCGTTGTGGGATCTGATAGTGAGGTGCTGGCCGGACCCCTTATATAGCTTCCTTGGATGCTTTACTTTCATAGTTCCTTGATAATGTGAGTAGTCACGAAAGCGCTTGGAATTTCTCTATTCTTTCAGAGTGGTTGTTTTGCATATATATATAGATATATATATATATATATATATATATATATATATATATATATATATATATATATATATATATATATATATATATATACATATATATATATATATATATATATATATATATATATATATATATATATATATATATATATATATATATATATATATATATATATATATATAAACTGGGCGCAGTGCGGTGCGAAAAACTGTATGAAATGAGGTGACATGTTGAGAGTGAGACATGAATACGAATGAGGGAGATGACATGACTTTCAAGATGGCGGCTGACATGAGAGTGCCTTCCCATGCTAAGTAGGGAGCGCTACACCCGTATGGCCGGCCAGACTGCGCACTTGGGGGATACATGGGGAGGTGTTCTTTAATGTCCTTTAACATCACGGACGCGACCACCTGTCCTTTAATGCCCTCCACCATCACGGGCACGACCACCTGTCTCCCTACACTACACCATCACGGACGCCGCCACCTGTCCTTTACTGCCCTCTACCATCACGGACACAAACACTATCACGGACACAAGGATCATCACGGACGCCATCACGGACACATAATTAAATAAAAGAATAATTTACATGTAGATTAGATTTTAAGTTTTTTTAAAATTTGTCTAAATTTATATAATTTAGAGTTAGACTGTCCAAAATGTTGAATAATTCAATATATGTATTCTCAAAGTATGTCTTAGTTACTTAGAGTACAAATTCTAAATCCAAAGTTTGTTTCTAAACTTCTTTAGAAATATACAGGGAACTTGAATGGGCAATCTAAGTTCCGGAAATGTACTTTCCACTGTTGTCGCCAGGAGGCGAGGCTGGAGTCCTGGTGTGCATGGTGGGTCCCAGGCATGTACACGAAGGTAGACTCTGTATGTGCAGGTAGGACTGTGTCCTGGTGTGCAAGGTGGGTCCCAGGCATGTACACGAAGGTAGACTCTGTATGTGCAGGTAGGACTGTGTCCTGGTGTGCATGGTGGGTCCCAGGCATGTACACGAAGGTAGACTCTGTATGTGCAGGTAGGACTGTGTCCTGGTGTGCATGGTGGGTCCCAGGCATGTACACGAAGGTAGACTCTGTATGTGCAGGTAGGACTGTGTCCTGGTGTGCATGGTGGGTCCCACGCATGTACACGAAGGTAGACTCTGTATGTGCAGGTAGGACTGTGTCCTGGTGTGCAAGGTGGGTCCCAGGCATGTACACGAAGGTAGACTCTGTATGTGCAGGTAGGACTGTGTCCTGGTGTGCATGGTGGGTCCCAGGCATGTACACGAAGGTAGACTCTGTATGTGCAGGTAGGACTGTGTCCTGGTGTGCATGGTGGGTCCCAGGCATGTACACGAAGGTAGACTCTGTATGTGCAGGTAGGACTGTGTCCTGGTGTGCATGGTGGGTCCCAGGCATGTACACGAAGGTAGACTCTGTATGTGCAGGTAGGACTGTGTCCTGGTGTGCATGGTGGGTCCCAGGCATGTACACGAAGGTAGACTCTGTATGTGCAGGTAGGACTGTGTCCTGGTGTGCATGGTGGGTCCCACGCATGTACACGAAGGTAGACTCTGTATGTGCAGGTAGGACTGTGTCCTGGTGTGCATGGTGGGTCCCACGCATGTACACGAAGGTAGACTCTGTATGTGCAGGTAGGACTGTGTCCTGGTGTGCATGGTGGGTCCCACGCATGTACACGAAGGTAGACTCTGTATGTGCAGGTAGGACTGTGTCCTGGTGTGCAAGGTGGGTCCCAGGCATGTACACGAAGGTAGACTCTGTATGTGCAGGTAGGACTGTGTCCTGGTGTGCATGGTGGGTCCCAGGCATGTACACGAAGGTAGACTCTGTATGTGCAGGTAGGACTGTGTCCTGGTGTGCATGGTGGGTCCCAGGCATGTACACGAAGGTAGACTCTGTATGTGCAGGTAGGACTGTGTCCTGGTGTGCATGGTGGGTCCCACGCATGTACACGAAGGTAGACTCTGTATGTGCAGGTAGGACTGTGTCCTGGTGTGCAAGGTGGGTCCCAGGCATGTACACGAAGGTAGACTCTGTATGTGCAGGTAGGACTGTGTCCTGGTGTGCATGGTGGGTCCCAGGCATGTACACGAAGGTAGACTCTGTATGTGTAGGTAGGACTGTGTCCAGGTGTGCATGGTGGGTCCCAGGCATGTACACGAAGGTAGACTCTGTATGTGCAGGTAGGACTGTGTCCTGGTGTGCATGGTGGGTCCCAGGCATGTACACGAAGGTAGACTCTGTATGTGCAGGTAGGACTGTGTCCTGGTGTGCATGGTGGGTCCCAGGCATGTACACGAAGGTAGACTCTGTATGTGCAGGTAGGACTGTGTCCTGGTGTGCATGGTGGGTCCCAGGCATGTACACGAAGGTAGACTCTGTATGTGCAGGTAGGACTGTGTCCTGGTGTGCATGGTGGGTCCCAGGCATGTACACGAAGGTAGACTCTGTATGTGCAGGTAGGACTGTGTCCTGGTGTGCATGGTGGGTCCCAGGCATGTACACGAAGGTAGACTCTGTATGTGCAGGTAGGACTGTGTCCTGGTGTGCATGGTGGGTCCCACGCATGTACACGAAGGTAGACTCTGTATGTGCAGGTAGGACTGTGTCCTGGTGTGCATGGTGGGTCCCACGCATGTACACGAAGGTAGACTCTGTATGTGCAGGTAGGACTGTGTCCTGGTGTGCATGGTGGGTCCCACGCATGTACACGAAGGTAGACTCTGTATGTGCAGGTAGGACTGTGTCCTGGTGTGCATGGTGGGTCCCACGCATGTACACGAAGGTAGACTCTGTATGTGCAGGTAGGACTGTGTCCGGGTGTGCATGGTGGGTCCCACGCATGTACACGAAGGTAGACTCTGTATGTGCAGGTAGGACTGTGTCCTGGTGTGCAAGGTGGGTCCCAGGCATGTACACGAAGTTAGACTCTGTATGTGCAGGTAGGACTGTGTCCTGGTGTGCATGGTGGGTCCCAGACATGTACACGAAGGTAGACTCTGTATGTGCAGGTAGGACTGTGTCCTGGTGTGCATGGTGGGTCCCAGGCATGTACACGAAGGTAGACTCTGTATGTGCAGGTAGGACTGTGTCCTGGTGTGCATGGTGGGTCCCAGGCATGTACACGAAGGTAGACTCTGTATGTGCAGGTAGGACTGTGTCCTGGTGTGCATGGTGGGTCCCAGACATGTACACGAAGGTAGACTCTGTATGTGCAGGTAAGACTGTGTCCTGGTGTGCATGGTGGGTCCCACGCATGTACACGAAGGTAGACTCTGTATGTGCAGGTAAGACTGTGTCCTGGTGTGCATGGTGGGTCCCAGACATGTACACGAAGCTAGACTCTGTATGTGCAGGTAGGACTGTGTCCTGGAGTGCATGGTGGGTCCCAGGAATGTACACGAAGGTAGACTCTGTATGTGCAGGTAGGACTGTGTCCTGGTGTGCATGGTGGGTCCCACGCATGTACACGAAGGTAGACTCTGTATGTGCAGGTAGGACTGTGTCCTGGTGTGCATGGTGGGTCCCAGGCATGTACACGAAGGTAGACTCTGTATGTGCAGGTAGGACTGTGTCCTGGTGTGCAAGGTGGGTCCCAGGCATGTACACGAAGGTAGACTCTGTATGTGCAGGTAGGACTGTGTCCTGGTGTGCAAGGTGGGTCCCAGGCATGTACACGAAGGTAGACTCTGTATGTGCAGGATGGACTGTGTCCTGGTGTGCATGGTGGGTCCCAGGCATGTACACGAAGGTAGACTCTGTATGTGCAGGTAAGACTGTGTCCTGGTGTGCATGGTGGGTCCCAGACATGTACACGAAGGTAGACTCTGTATGTGCAGGTAGGACTGTGTCCTGGAGTGCATGGTGGGTCCCAGGAATGTACACGAAGGTAGACTCTGTATGTGCAGGTAGGACTGTGTCCTGGTGTGCATGGTGGGTCCCAGGCATGTACACGAAGGTAGACTCTGTATGTGCAGGTAGGACTGTGTCCTGGTGTGCATGGTGGGTCCCGGGCATGTACACGAAGGTAGACTCTGTATGTGCAGGTAGGACTGTGTCCTGGTGTGCATGGTGGGTCCCAGGCATGTACACGAAGGTAGACTCTGTATGTGCAGGTAGGACTGTGTCCTGGTGTGCATGGTGGGTCCCAGGCATGTACACGAAGGCAGATTCTGTATGTGCAGGTAGGACTGTGTCCTGGTGTGCATGGTGGGTCCCAGGCATGTACACGAAGGTAGACTCTGTATGTGCAGGTAGGACTGTGTCCTGGTGTGCATGGTGGGTCCCAGGCATGTACACGAAGGTAGACTCTGTATGTGCAGGTAGGACTGTGTCCTGGTGTGCATGGTGGGTCCCAGGCATGTACACGAAGGTAGACTCTGTATGTGCAGGTAGGACTGTGTCCTGGTGTGCAAGGTGGGTCCCAGGCATGTACACGAAGGTAGACTCTGTATGTGCAGGTAGGACTGTGTCCTGGTGTGCATGGTGGGTCCCAGACATGTACACGAAGGTAGACTCTGTATGTGCAGGTAGGACTGTGTCCTGGTGTGCAAGGTGGGTCCCAGGCATGTACACGAAGGTAGACTCTGTATGTGCAGGTAGGACTGTGTCCTGGTGTGCATGGTGGGTCCCAGGCATGTACACGAAGGTAGACTCTGTATGTACAGGTAGGACTGTGTCCTGGTGTGCAAGGTGGGTCCCAGGCATGTACACGAAGGTAGACTCTGTATGTGCACGTAGGACTGTGTCCTGGTGTGCATGGTGGGTCCCAGGCATGTACACGAAGGTAGACTCTGTATGTGCAGGTAGGACTGTGTCCTGGTGTGCATGGTGGGTCCCAGGCATGTACACGAAGGTATACTCTGTATGTGCAGGTAGGACTGTGTCCTGGTGTGCATGGTGGGTCCCAGGCATGTACACGAAGGTAGACTCTGTATGTGCAGGTAGGACTGTGTCCTGGTGTGCATGGTGGGTCCCAGGCATGTACACGAAGGTAGACTCTGTATGTGCAGGTAGGACTGTGTCCTGGTGTGCATGGTGGGTCCCAGGCATGTACACGAAGGTAGACTCTGTATGTGCAGGTAGGACTGTGTCCTGGTGTGCATGGTGGGTCCCAGGAATGTACACGAAAATAGACTCTGTATGTACAGGTAGGACTGTGTCCTGGTGTGCAAGGTGGGTCCCAGGCATGTACACGAAGGTAGACTGTATGTGCACGTAGGACTGTGTCCTGGTGTGCATGGTGGGTCCCAGGCATGTACACGAAGGTAGACTCTGTATGTGCAGGTAGGACTGTGTCCTGGTGTGCATGGTGGGTCCCAGGCATGTACACGAAGTTTGACTCTGTATGTGCAGGTTGGACTGTGTCCTGGTGTTCATGGTGGGTCCCAGGCATGTACACGAAGGTAGACTTTGTATGTGCAGGTAGGACTGTGTCCTGGTGTTCATGGTGGGTCCCAGGCATGTACACGAAGGTAGACTCTGTATGTGCAGGTAGGACTGTGTCCTGGTGTGCATGGTGGGTCCCAGGCATGTACACGAAGGTAGACTCTGTATGTGCAGGTAGGAATGTGTCCTGGTGTGCATGGTGGGTCCCAGGCATGTACACGAAGGTAGACTCTGTATGTGCAGGTAGGACTGTGTCCTGGTGTGCATGGTGGGTCCCAGGCATGTACACGAAGGTAGACTCTGTATGTGCAGGTAGGACTGTGTCCTGGTGTGCAAGGTGGGTCCCAGGCATGTACACTAAGGTAGACTCTGTATGTGCAGGTAGGACTGTGTCCTGGTGTGCATGGTGGGTCCCAGGCATGTACACGAAGGTAGACTCTGTATGTGCAGGTAGGACTGTGTCCTGGTGTGCAAGGTGGGTCCCAGGCATGTACACGAAGGTAGACTCTGTATGTGCAGGTAGGACTGTGTCCTGGTGTGCAAGGTGGGTCCCAGGCATGTACACGAAGGTAGACTCTGTATGTGCAGGTAGGACTGTGTCCTGGTGTGCATGGTGGGTCCCAGGCATGTACACGAAGGTAGACTCTGTATGTGCAGGTAGGACTGTGTCCTGGTGTGCAAGGTGGGTCCCAGGCATGTACACGAAGGTAGACTCTGTATGTGCAGGTAGGACTGTGTCCTGGTGTGCATGGTGGGTCCCAGGCATGTACACGAAGGTAGACTCTGTATGTGCAGGTAGGACTGTGTCCTGGTGTGCATGGTGGGTCCCAGGCATGTACACGAAGGTAGACTCTGTATGTGCAGGTAGGACTGTGTCCTGGTGTGCATGGTGGGTCCCAGACATGTACACGTAGGTATACTCTGTATGTGCAGGTAGGACTGTGTCCTGGTGTGCAAGGTGGGTCCCAGGCATGTACACGAAGGTAGACTCTGTATGTGCAGGTAGGACTGTGTCCTGGTGTGCATGGTGGGTCCCAGGCATGTACACGAAGGTAGACTCTGTATGTGCAGGTAGGACTGTGTCCTGGTGTGCAAGGTGGGTCCCAGGCATGTACACGAAGGTAGACTCTGTATGTGCAGGTAGGACTGTGTCCTGGTGTGCATGGTGGGTCCCAGGCATGTACACGAAGGTAGACTCTGTATGTGCAGGTAGGACTGTGTCCTGGTGTGCATGGTGGGTCCCAGGCATGTACACGAAGGTAGACTCTGTATGTGCAGGTAGGACTGTGTCCTGGTGTGCAAGGTGGGTCCCAGGCATGTACACGAAGGTAGACTCTGTATGTGCAGGTAGGACTGTGTCCTGGTGTGCATGGTGGGTCCCAGGCATGTACACGAAGGTAGACTCTGTATGTGCAGGTAGGACTGTGTCCTGGTGTGCATGGTGGGTCCCAGGCATGTACACGAAGGTAGACTCTGTATGTGCAGGTAGGACTGTGTCCTGGTGTGCATGGTGGGTCCCAGGCATGTACACGAAGGTAGACTCTGTATGTGCAGGTAGGACTGTGTCCTGGTGTGCAAGGTGGGTCCCAGGCATGTACACGAAGGTAGACTCTGTATGTGCAGGTAGGACTGTGTCCTGGTGTGCATGGTGGGTCCCAGGCATGTACACGAAGGTAGACTCTGTATGTGCAGGTAGGACTGTGTCCTGGTGTGCATGGTGGGTCCCAGGCATGTACACGAAGGTAGACTCTGTATGTGCAGGTAGGACTGTGTCCTGGTGTGCTGTGTCCTGGTGGTGGGTCCCAGGCATGTACACGAAGGTAGACTCTGTATGTGCAGGTAGGACTGTGTCCTGGTGTGCATGGTGGGTCCCAGGCATGTACACGAAGGTAGACTCTGTATGTGCAGGTAGGACTGTGTCCTGGTGTGCATGGTGGGTCCCAGGCATGTACACGAAGGTAGACTCTGTATGTGCAGGTAGGACTGTGTCCTGGTGTGCATGGTGGGTCCCAGGCATGTACACGAAGGTAGACTCTGTATGTGCAGGTAGGACTGTGTCCTGGTGTGCATGGTGGGTCCCAGGCATGTACACGAAGGTAGACTCTGTATGTGCAGGTAGGACTGTGTCCTGTTGTGCAAGGTGGGTCCCAGGCATGTACACGAAGGTAGACTCTGTATGTGCAGGTAGGACTGTGTCCTGGTGTGCATGGTGGGTCCCAGGCATGTACACGAAGGTAGACTCTGTATGTGCAGGTAGGACTGTGTCCTGGTGTGCATGGTGGGTCCCAGGCATGTACACGAAGGTAGACTCTGTATGTGCAGGTAGGACTGTGTCCTGGTGTGCATGGTGGGTCCCAGGCATGTACACGAAGGTAGACTCTGTATGTGCAGGTAGGACTGTGTCCTGGTGTGCATGGTGGGTCCCAGGCATGTACACGAAGGTAGACTCTGTATGTGCAGGTAGGACTGTGTCCTGGTGTGCATGGTGGGTCCCAGGCATGTACACGAAGGTAGACTCTGTATGTGCAGGTAGGACTGTGTCCTGGTGTGCATGGTGGGTCCCAGGCATGTACACGAAGGTAGACTCTGTATGTGCAGGTAGGACTGTGTCCTGGTGTGCATGGTGGGTCCCAGGCATGTACACGAAGGTAGACTCTGTATGTGCAGGTAGGACTGTGTCCTGGTGTGCACTGGTGGGTCCCAGGCATGTACACGAAGGTAGACTCTGTATGTGCAGGTAGGACTGTGTCCTGGTGTGCAAGGTGGGTCCCAGGCATGTACACGAAGGTAGACTCTGTATGTGCAGGTAGGACTGTGTCCTGGTGTGCATGGTGGGTCCCAGGCATGTACACGAAGGTAGACTCTGTATGTGCAGGTAGGACTGTGTCCTGGTGTGCATGGTGGGTCCCAGGCATGTACACGAAGGTAGACTCTGTATGTGCAGGTAGGACTGTGTCCTGGTGTGCATGGTGGGTCCCAGGCATGTACACGAAGGTAGACTCTGTATGTGCAGGTAGGACTGTGTCCTGGTGTGCATGGTGGGTCCCAGGCATGTACACGAAGGTAGACTCTGTATGTGCAGGTAGGACTGTGTCCTGGTGTGCATGGTGGGTCCCAGGCATGTACACGAAGGTAGACTCTGTATGTGCAGGTAGGACTGTGTCCTGGTGTGCATGGTGGGTGGGTCCCAGGCATGTACACAGGAAGGTAGACTCTGTATGTGCAGGTAGGACTGTGTCCTGGTGTTCATGGTGGGTCCCAGGCATGTACACGAAGGTAGACTCTGTATGTGCAGGTAGGACTGTGTCCTGGTGTGCATGGTGGGTCCCAGGCATGTACACGAAGGTAGACTCTGTATGTGCAGGTAGGACTGTGTCCTGGTGTGCATGGTGGGTCCCAGGCATGTACACGAAGGTAGACTCTGTATGTGCAGGTAGGACTGTGTCCTGGTGTGCATGGTGGGTCCCAGGCATGTACACGAAGGTAGACTCTGTATGTGCAGGTAGGACTGTGTCCTGGTGTGCATGGTGGGTCCCAGGCATGTACACGAAGGTAGACTCTGTATGTGCAGGTAGGACTGTGTCCTGGTGTGCATGGTGGGTCCCAGGCATGTACACGAAGGTAGACTCTGTATGTGCAGGTAGGACTGTGTCCTGGTGTGCATGGTGGGTCCCAGGCATGTACACGAAGGTAGACTCTGTATGTGCAGGTAGGACTGTGTCCTGGTGTGCATGGTGGGTCCCAGGCATGTACACGAAGGTAGACTCTGTATGTGCAGGTAGGACTGTGTCCTGGTGTGCATGGTGGGTCCCAGGCATGTACACGAAGGTAGACTCTGTATGTGCAGGTAGGACTGTGTCCTGGTGTGCATGGTGGGTCCCAGGCATGTACACGAAGGTAGACTCTGTATGTGCAGGTAGGACTGTATGTGTGTCCTGGTGTGCATGGTGGGTCCCAGGCATGTACACGAAGGTAGACTCTGTATGTGCAGGTAGGACTGTGTCCTGGTGTGCATGGTGGGTCCCAGGCATGTACACGAAGGTAGACTCTGTATGTGCAGGTAGGACTGTGTCCTGGTGTGCATGGTGGGTCCCAGGCATGTACACGAAGGTAGACTGTATGTGCAGGTAGGACTGTGTCCTGGTGTGCATGGTGGGTCCCAGGCATGTACACGAAGGTAGACTCTGTATGTGCAGGTAGGACTGTGTCCTGGTGTGCATGGTGGGTCCCAGGCATGTACACGAAGGTAGACTCTGTATGTGCAGGTAGGACTGTGTCCTGGTGTGCATGGTGGGTCCCAGGCATGTACACGAAGGTAGACTCTGTATGTGCAGGTAGGACTGTGTCCTGGTGTGCATGGTGGGACATGTACACGAAGGTAGACTCTGTATGTGCAGGTAGGACTGTGTCCTGGTGTGCAAGGTGGGTCCCAGGCATGTACACGAAGGTAGACTCTGTATGTGCAGGTAGGACTGTGTCCTGGTGTGCATGGTGGGTCCCAGGCATGTACACGAAGGTAGACTCTGTATGTGCAGGTAGGACTGTGCCCTGGTGTGCATGGTGGGTCCCAGGCATGTACACGAAGGTAGACTCTGTATGTGCAGGTAGGACTGTGTCCTGGTGTGCATGGTGGGTCCCAGGCATGTACACGAAGGTAGACTCTGTATGTGCAGGTAGGACTGTGTCCTGGTGTGCAGGACTGTGTCCTGGTGTGGTGGGTCCCAGGCATGTACACGAAGGTAGACTCTGTATGTGCAGGTAGACTGTGTCCTGGTGTGCATGGTGCAGGCATGTAGGTAGACTGTATGTGCAGGTAGGACTGTGGTGTGCATGGTGGGTCCCAGGCATGTACACGAAGGTAGACTCTGTATGTGCAGGTAGGACTGTTTCCTGGTGTGCATGGTGGGTCCCAGGCATGTACACGAAGGTAGACTCTGTATGTGCAGGTAGGACTGTGTCCTGGTGTGCATGGTGGGTCCCAGGCATGTACACGAAGGTAGACTCTGTATGTGCAGGTAGGACTGTGTCCTGGTGTGCATGACGGGTCCCAGGCATGTACACGAAGGTCCCAGGCATGTACACGATGGTAGACTCTGTATGTGCAGGTAGGACTGTGTCCTGTGTGCATGGTGGGTCCCAGGCATGTACACGAAGGTAGACTCTGTATGTGCAGGTAGGACTGTGTCCTGGTGTGCATGGTGGGTCCCAGGCATGTACACGAAGGTGACTCTGTATGTGCAGGTAGGACTGTGTCCTGGTGTGCATGGTGGGTCCCAGGCATGTACACGAAGGTAGACTCTGTATGTGCAGGTAGGACTGTGTCCTGGTGTGCATGGTGGGTCCCAGGCATGTACACGAAGGTAGACTCTGTATGTGCAGGTAGGACTGTGTCCTGGTGTGCATGGTGGGTCCCAGGCATGTACACGAAGGTAGACTCTGTATGTGCAGGTAGGACTGTGTCCTGGTGTGCATGGTGGGTCCCAGGCATGTACACGAAGGTAGACTCTGTATGTGCAGGTAGGACAAGGTGGGTGCATGTCACTGGTGTGCACTGTGTCCTGGGTGGGTCCCAGGCATGTACACGAAGGTAGACTCTGTATGTGCAGGTAGGACTGTGTCCTGGTGTGCATGGTGGGTCCCAGGCATGTACACGAAGGTAGACTCTGTATGTGCAGGTAGGACTGTGTCCTGGTGTGCATGGTGGGTCCCAGGCATGTACACGAAGGTAGACTCTGTATGTGCAGGTAGGACTGTGTCCTGGTGTTCATGGTGGGTCCCAGGCATGTACACGAAGGTAGACTCTGTATGTGCAGGTAGGACTGACTGCATGTACACTGACTCTGTATGTGCACTGTGTCCTGGTGTCCCAGGCATGTACACGAAGGTAGACTCTGTATGTGCAGGTAGGACTGTTTCCTGGTCTGCATTGTGGGTCCCAGGCATGTACACGAAGGTAGACTCTATATGTGCAGGTAGGACTGTGTCCTGGTGTGCATGGTGGGTGCATGTACACGAAGGTAGACTCTGTATGTGCAGGTAGGACTGTGTCCTGGTGGCAAGGTGGGTCCCAGGCATGTACACGAAGGTAGACTCTGTATGTGCAGGTAGGACTGTGTCTGGTGTGCAAGGTGGGTGCATGTGTGACTCTGTATGTGCAGGTAGGACTGGTCCCATGGTGGGTCCCATGTACACGAAGGTAGACTCTGTATGTGCAGGTAGGACTGTGTCCTGGTGTGCATGGTGGGTCCCAGGCATGTACACGAAGGTAGACTCTGTATGTGCAGGTAGGACTGTGTCCTGGTGTGCATGGTGGGTCCCAGGCATGTACACGAAGGTAGACTCTGTATGTGCAGGTAGGACTGTGTCCTGGTGTGCATGGTGGGTCCCAGGCATGTACACGAAGGTAGACTCTGTATGTGCAGGTAGGACTGTGTCCTGGTGTGCATGGTGGGTCCCAGGCATGTACACGAAGGTAGACTCTGTATGTGCAGGTAGGACTGTGTCCTGGTGTGCATGGTGGGTCCCAGGCATGTACACGAAGGTAGACTTTGTATGTGCAGGTAGGACTGTGTCCTGGTGTGCATGGTGGGTCCCAGCATGTAGGTAGACTCTGTATGTGTGTCCTGGTGTGCATGGTGGGTCCCAGGCATGTACACGAAGGTAGACTCTGTATGTGCAGGTAGGACTGTGTCCTGGTGTGCATGGTGGGTCCCAGGCATGTACACGAAGGTAGACTCTGTATGTGCAGGTAGGACTGTGTCCTGGTGTGCATGGTGGGTCCCTGGCATGTACACGAAGGTAGACTCTGTATGTGCAGGTAGGACTGTGTCCTGGTGTGCATGGTGGGTCCCAGGCATGTACACGAAGGTAGACTCTGTATGTGCAGTGTAGGACTGTGTCCTGGTGTGACTGTGTCCTGGTGTGCATGGTGGGTCCCAGGCATGTACACGAAGGTAGACTCTGTATGTGTAGGACTGTGTCCTGGTGTGCATGGTGGGTCCCAGGCATGTACACGAAGGTAGACTGCAGGTAGGACTGTGTCCTGGTGTGCATGGTGGGTCCCAGGCATGTACACGAAGGTAGACTCTGTATGTGCAGGTAGACTCTGTACAGGTGTGTCCT
This sequence comes from Cherax quadricarinatus, assembly GCF_038502225.1. Classification (NCBI taxonomy): domain Eukaryota; kingdom Metazoa; phylum Arthropoda; class Malacostraca; order Decapoda; family Parastacidae; genus Cherax; species Cherax quadricarinatus. The sequence goes on from NW_027195614.1 coordinate 143,293, forward strand.
GGTGTGCATGGTGGGTCCCAGGCATGTACACGAAGGTAGACTCTGTATGTGCAGGTAGGACTGTGTCCTGGTGTGCATGGTGGGTCCCAGGCATGTACACGAAGGTAGACTCTGTATGTGCAGGTAGGACTGTGTCCTGGTGTGCATGGTGGGTCCCAGGCATGTACACGAAGGTAGACTCTGTATGTGCAGGTAGGACTGTGTCCTGGTGTGCATGGTGGGTCCCAGGCATGTACACGAAGGTAGACTCTGTATGTGCAGGTAGGACTGTGTCCTGGTGTGCATGGTGGGTCCCAGGCATGTACACGAAGGTAGACTCTGTATGTGCAGGTAGGACTGTGTCCTGGTGTGCATGGTGACTGTGTCCTGGTGTGCATGGTGGGTCCCTGGCATGTACACGAAGGTAGACTCTGTATGTGCAGGTAGGACTGTGTCCTGGTGTGCATGGTGGGTCCCAGGCATGTACACGAAGGTAGACTCTGTATGTGCAGGTAGGACTGTGTCCTGGTGTGCATGGTGGGTCCCAGGCATGTACACGAAGGTAGACTCTGTATGTGCAGGTAGGACTGTGTCCTGGTGTGCATGGTGGGTCCCAGGCATGTACACGAAGGTAGACTCTGTATGTGCAGGTAGGACTGTGTCCTGGTGTGCATGGTGGGTCCCAGGCATGTACACGAAGGTAGACTCTGTATGTGCAGGTAGGACTGTGTCCTGGTGTGCATGGTGGGTCCCAGGCATGTACACGAAGGTAGACTCTGTATGTGCAGGTAGGACTGTGTCCTGGTGTGCAAGGTGGGTCCCAGGCATGTACACGAAGGTAGACTCTGTATGTGCAGGTAGGACTGTGTCCTGGTGTGCATGGTGGGTCCCAGGCATGTACACGAAGGTAGACTCTGTATGTGCAGGTAGGACTGTGTCCTGGTGTGCATGGTGGGTCCCAGGCATGTACACGAAGGTAGACTCTGTATGTGCAGGTAGGACTGTGTCCTGGTGTGCATGGTGGGTCCCAGGCATGTACACGAAGGTAGACTCTGTATGTGCAGGTAGGACTGTGTCCTGGTGTGCATGGTGGGTCCCAGGCATGTACACGAAGGTAGACTCTGTATGTGCAGGTAGGACTGTGTCCTGGTGTGCATGGTGGGTCCCAGGCATGTACACGAAGGTAGACTCTGTATGTGCAGGTAGGACTGTGTCCTGGTGTGCATGGTGGGTCCCAGGCATGTACACGAAGGTAGACTCTGTATGTGCAGGTAGGACTGTGTCCTGGTGTGCATGGTGGGTCCCAGGCATGTACACGACTCTGTATGTGCAGGTAGGACTGTGTCCTGGTGTGCATGGCGGGTCCCAGGCATGTACACGAAGGTAGACTCTGTATGTGCAGGTAGGACTGTATCCTGGTGTGCATGGTGGGTCCCAGGCATGTACACGAAGGTAGACTCTATATGTGCAGGTAGGACTGTGTCCTGGTGTGCATGGTGGGTCCCAGGCATGTACACGAAGGTAGACTCTGTATGTGCAGGTAGGACTGTGTCCTGGTGTGCATGGTGGGTCCCAGGCATGTACACGAAGGTAGACTCTGTATGTGCAGGTAGGACTGTGTCCTGGTGTGCATGGTGGGTCCCAGGCATGTACACGAAGGTAGACTCTGTATGTGCAGGTAGGACTGTGTCCTGGTGTGCATGGTGGGTCCCAGGCATGTACACGAAGGTAGACTCTGTATGTGCAGGTAGGACTGTGTCCTGGTGTGCATGGTGGGTCCCAGGCATGTACACGAAGGTAGACTCTGTATGTGCAGGTAGGACTGTGTCCTGGTGTGCATGGTGGGTCCCAGGCATGTACACGAAGGTAGACTCTGTATGTGCAGGTAGGACTGTGTCCTGGTGTGCATGGTGGGTCCCAGGCATGTACACGAAGGTAGACTCTGTATGTGCAGGTAGGACTGTGTCCTGGTGTGCATGGTGGGTCCCAGGCATGTACACGAAGGTAGACTCTGTATGTGCAGGTAGGACTGTGTCCTGGTGTGCATGGTGGGTCCCAGGCATGTACACGAAGGTAGACTCTGTATGTGCAGGTAGGACTGTGTCCTGGTGTGCATGGTGGGTCCCAGGCATGTACACGAAGGTAGACTCTGTATGTGCAGGTAGGACTGTGTCCTGGTGTGCATGGTGGGTCCCAGGCATGTACACGAAGGTAGACTCTGTATGTGCAGGTAGGACTGTGTCCTGGTGTGCATGGTGGGTCCCAGGCATGTACACGAAGGTAGACTCTGTATGTGCAGGTAGGACTGTGTCCTGGTGTGCATGGTGGGTCCCAGGCATGTACACGAAGGTAGACTCTGTATGTGCAGGTAGGACTGTGTCCTGGTGTGCATGGTGGGTCCCAGGCATGTACACGAAGGTAGACTCTGTATGTGCAGGTAGGACTGTGTCCTGGTGTGCATGGTGGGTCCCAGGCATGTACACGAAGGTAGACTCTGTATGTGCAGGTAGGACTGTGTCCTGGTGTGCATGGTGGGTCCCAGGCATGTACACGAAGGTAGACTCTGTATGTGCAGGTAGGACTGTGTCCTGGTGTGCATGGTGGGTCCCAGGCATGTACACGAAGGTAGACTCTGTATGTGCAGGTAGGACTGTGTCCTGGTGTGCATGGTGGGTCCCAGGCATGTACACGAAGGTAGACTCTGTATGTGCAGGTAGGACTGTGTCCTGGTGTGCATGGTGGGTCCCAGGCATGTACACGACTCTGTATGTGCAGGTAGGACTGTGTCCTGGTGTGCATGGTGGGTCCCAGGCATGTACACGAAGGTAGACTGTGTCCTGTGCAGGTAGGACTGTGTGTGCATGGTGGGTCCCAGGCATGTACACGAAGGTAGACTCTGTATGTGCAGGTAGGACTGTGTCCTGGTGTGCATGGTGGGTCCCAGGCATGTACACGAAGGTAGACTCTGTATGTGCAGGTAGGACTGTGTCCTGGTGTGCATGGTGGGTCCCAGGCATGTACACGAAGGTAGACTCTGTATGTGCAGGTAGGACTGTGTCCTGGTGTGCATGGTGGGTCCCAGGCATGTACACGAAGGTAGACTCTGTATGTGCAGGTAGGACTGTGTCCTGGTGTGCATGGTGGGTCCCAGGCATGTACACGAAGGTAGACTCTGTATGTGCAGGTAGGACTGTGTCCTGGTGTGCATGGTGGGTCCCAGGCATGTACACGAAGGTAGACTCTGTATGTGCAGGTAGGACTGTGTCCTGGTGTGCATGGTGGGTCCCAGGCATGTACACGAAGGTAGACTCTGTATGTGCAGGTAGGACTGTGTCCTGGTGTGCATGGTGGGTCCCAGGCATGTACACGAAGGTAGACTCTGTATGTGCAGGTAGACTGTGTCCTGGTGTGCATGGTGGGTCCCAGGCATGTACACGAAGGTAGACTCTCTATGTGCAGGTAGGACTGGTGTGCATGGTGGGTCCCAGGCATGTACACGAAGGTAGACTCTGTATGTGCAGGTAGGACTGTGTCCGCATGGTGGGTCCCAGGCAGTACACGAAGGTCTGTATGTGCAGGTAGGACTGTGTCCTGGTGTGCATGGTGGGTCCCAGGCATGTACACGAAGGTAGACTCTGTATGTGCAGGTAGGACTGTGTCCTGGTGTGCATGGTGGGTCCCAGGCATGTACACGAAGGTAGACTCTGTATGTGCAGGTAGGACTGTGTCCTGGTGTGCATGGTGGGTCCCAGGCATGTACACGAAGGTAGACTCTGTATGTGCAGGTAGGACTGTGTCCTGGTGTGCATGGTGGGTCCCAGGCATGTACACGAAGGTAGACTCTGTATGTGCAGGTAGGACTGTGTCCTGGTGTGCATGGTGGGTCCCAGGCATGTACACGAAGGTAGACTCTGTATGTGCAGGTAGGACTGTGTCCTGGTGTGCATGGTGGGTCCCAGGCATGTACACGAAGGTAGACTCTGTATGTGCAGGTAGGACTGTGTCCTGGTGTGCATGGTGGGTCCCAGGCATGTACACGAAGGTAGACTCTGTATGTGCAGGTAGGACTGTGTCCTGGTGTGCATGGTGGGTCCCAGGCATGTACACGAAGGTAGACTCTGTATGTGCAGGTAGGACTGTGTCCTGGTGTGCATGGTGGGTCCCAGGCATGTACACGAAGGTAGACTCTGTATGTGCAGGTAGGACTGTGTCCTGACTCTGTGTGCATGGTGGGTCCCAGGCATGTACACGAAGGTAGACTCTGTATGTGCAGGTAGGACTGTGTCCTGGTGTGCATGGTGGGTCCCAGGCATGTACACGAAGGTAGACTCTGTATGTGCAGGTAGGACTGTGTCCTGGTGTGCATGGTGGGTCCCAGGCATGTACACGAAGGTAGACTCTGTATGTGCAGGTAGGACTGTGTCCTGGTGTGCATGGTGGGGTGGTATGTCCCAGGCATGTACACGAAGGTAGACTCTGTATGTGCAGGTAGGAGTGTGCATGGTGGGTCCCAGGCATGTACACGAAGGTAGACTCTGTATGTGCAGGTAGGACTGTGTCCTGGTGTGCATGGTGGGTCCCAGGCATGTACACGAAGGTAGACTCTGTATGTGCAGGTAGGACTGTGTCCTGGTGTGCATGGTAGGTCCCAGGCATGTACACGAAGGTAGACTCTGTATGTGCAGGTAGGACTGTGTCCTGGTGTGCATGGTGGGTCCCAGGCATGTACACGAAGGTAGACTCTGTATGTGCAGGTAGGACTGTGTCCTGGTGTGCATGGTGGGTCCCAGGCATGTACACGAAGGTAGACTCTGTATGTGCAGGTAGGACTGTGTCCTGGTGTGCATGGTGGGTCCCAGGCATGTACACGAAGGTAGACTCTGTATGTGCAGGTAGGACTGTGTCCTGGTGTGCATGGTGGGTCCCAGGCATGTACACGAAGGTAGACTCTGTATGTGCAGGTAGGACTGTGTCCTGGTGTGCATGGTGGGTCCCAGGCATGTACACGAAGGTAGACTCTGTATGTGCAGGTAGGACTGTGTCCTGGTGTGCATGGTGGGTCCCAGGCATGTACACGAAGGTAGACTCTGTATGTGCAGGTAGGACTGTGTCCTGGTGTGCATGGTGGGTCCCAGGCATGTACACGAAGGTAGACTCTGTATGTGCAGGTAGGACTGTGTCCTGGTGTGCATGGTGGGTCCCAGGCATGTACACGAAGGTAGACTCTGTATGTGCAGGTAGGACTGTGTCCTGGTGTGCATGGTGTCCCAGGCATGTACACGAAGGTAGACTCTGTATGTGCAGGTAGGACTGTGTCCTGGTGTGCATGGTGGGTCCCAGGCATGTACACGAAGGTAGACTCTGTATGTGCAGGTAGGACTGTGTCCTGGTGTGCATGGTGGGTCCCAGACATGTACACGTAGGTATACTCTGTATGTGCAGGTAGGACTGTGTCCTGGTGTGCATGGTGGGTCCCAGGCATGTACACGAAGGTAGACTCTGTATGTGCAGGTAGGACTGTGTCCTGGTGTGCATGGTGGGTCCCAGGCATGTACACGAAGGTAGACTCTGTATGTGCAGGTAGGACTGTGTCCTGGTGTGCATGGTGGGTCCCAGGCATGTACACGAAGGTAGACTCTGTATGTGCAGGTAGGACATGGTGGGTCCCAGGCATGTACACGAAGGTGGTGTGTCAGGCATGTACACGAAGGTAGACTCTATATGTGCAGGTAGGACTGTGTCCTGGTGTGCATGGTGGGTCCCAGGCATGTACACGAAGGTAGACTCTGTATGTGCAGGTAGGACTGTGTCCTGGTGTGCATGGTGGGTCCCAGGCATGTACACGAAGGTAGACTCTGTATGTGCAGGTAGGACTGTGTCCTGGTGTGCATGGTGGGTCCCAGGCATGTACACGAAGGTAGACTCTGTATGTGCAGGTTGGACTGTGTCCTGGTGTGCATGGTGGGTCCCAGGCATGTACACGAAGGTAGACTCTGTATGTGCAGGTAGGACTGTGTCCTGGTGTGCATGGTGGGTCCCAGGCATGTACACGAAGGTAGACTCTGTATGTGCAGGTAGGACTGTGTCCTGGTGTGCATGGTGGGTCCCAGGCATGTACACGAAGGTAGACTCTGTATGTGCAGGTAGGACTGTGTCCTGGTGTGCATGGTGGGTCCCAGGCATGTACACGAAGGTAGACTCTGTATGTGCAGGTAGGACTGTGTCCTGGTGTGCATGGTGGGTCCCAGGCATGTACACGAAGGTAGACTCTGTATGTGCAGGTAGGACTGTGTCCTGGTGTGCATGGTGGGTCCCAGGCATGTACACGAAGGTAGACTCTGTATGTGCAGGTAGGACTGTGTCCTGGTGTGCATGGTGGGTCCCAGGCATGTACACGAAGGTAGACTCTGTATGTGCAGGTATGTGCAGGGACTGGTGTGCATGGTGTGACTCTGTATGTGCAGGTCCTGGTGTGCATGGTGGGTCCCAGGCATGTACACGAAGGTAGACTCTGTATGTGCAGGTAGGACTGTGTCCTGGTGTGCATGGTGGGTCCCAGGCATGTACACGAAGGTAGACTCTGTATGTGCAGGTAGGACTGTGTCCTGGTGTGCATGGTGGGTCCCAGGCATGTACACGAAGGTAGACTCTGTATGTGCAGGTAGGACTGTGTCCTGGTGTGCATGGTGGGTCCCAGGCATGTACACGAAGGTAGACTCTGTATGTGCAGGTAGGACTGTGTCCTGGTGTGCATGGTGGGTCCCAGGCATGTACACGAAGGTAGACTCTGTATGTGCAGGTAGGACTGTGTCCTGGTGTGCATGGTGGGTCCCAGGCATGTACACGAAGGTAGACTCTGTATGTGCAGGTAGGACTGTGTCCTGGTGTGCATGGTGGGTCCCAGGCATGTACACGAAGGTAGACTCTGTATGTGCAGGTAGGACTGTGTCCTGGTGTGCATGGTGGGTCCCAGGCATGTACACGAAGGTAGACTCTGTATGTGCAGGTAGGACTGTGTCCTGGTGTGCATGGTGGGTCCCAGGCATGTACACGAAGGTAGACTCTGTATGTGCAGGTAGGACTGTGTCCTGGTGTGCATGGTGGGTCCCAGGCATGTACACGAAGGTAGACTCTGTATGTGCAGGTAGGACTGTGTCCTGGTGTGCATGGTGGGTCCCAGGCATGTACACGAAGGTAGACTCTGTATGTGCAAGTAGGACTGTGTCCTTGTGTGCATGGTGGGTCCCAGGCATGTACACGAAGGTAGACTCTGTATGTGCAGGTAGGACTGTGTCCTGGTGTGCATGGTGGGTCCCAGGCATGTACACGAAGGTAGACTCTGTATGTGCAGGTAGGACTGTGTCCTGGTGTGCATGGTGGGTCCCAGGCATGTACACGAAGGTAGACTCTGTATGTGCAGGTAGGACTGTGTCCTGGTGTGCATGGTGGGTCCCAGGCATGTACACGATGGTAGACTCTGTATGTGCAGGTAGGACTGTGTCCTGGTGTGCATGGTGGGTCCCAGGCATGTACACGAAGGTAGACTCTGTATGTGCAGGTAGGACTGTGTCCTGGTGTGCATGGTGGGTCCCAGGCATGTACACGAAGGTAGACTCTGTATGTGCAGGTAGGACTCCTGGTGTGCATCCCAGGCATGTACACTGGTGTGAAGGTCCCAGGCATGTACACGAAGGTCTGTATGTGCAGGTAGGACTGTGTCCTGGTGTGCAAGGTGGGTCCCAGGCATGTACACGAAGGTAGACTCTGTATGTGCAGGTAGGACTGTGTCCTGGTGTGCAAGGTGGGTCCCAGGCATGTACACGAAGGTAGACTCTGTATGTGCAGGTAGGACTGTGTCCTGGTGTGCATGGTGGGTCCCAGGCATGTACACGAAGGTAGACTCTGTATGTGCAGGTAGGACTGTGTCCTGGTGTGCATGGTGGGTCCCAGGCATGTACACGAAGGTAGACTCTGTATGTGCAGGTAGGACTGTTTCCTGGTGTGCATGGTGGGTCCCAGGCATGTACACGAAGGTAGACTCTGTATGTGCAGGTAGGACTGTGTCCTGGTGTGCATGGTGGGTCCCAGGCATGTACACGAAGGTAGACTCTGTATGTGCAGGTAGGACTGTGTCCTGGTGTGCATGGTGGGTCCCAGGCATGTACACGAAGGTAGACTCTGTATGTGCAGGTAGGACTGTGTCCTGGTGTGCATGGTGGGTCCCAGGCATGTACACGAAGGTAGACTCTGTATGTGCAGGTAGGACTGTGTCCTGGTGTGCATGGTGGGTCCCAGGCATGTACACGAAGGTAGACTCTGTATGTGCAGGTAGGACTGTGTCCTGGTGTGCATGGTGGGTCCCAGGCATGTACACGAAGGTAGACTCTGTATGTGCAGGTAGGACTGTGTCCTGGTGTGCAAGGTGGGTCCCAGGCATGTACACGAAGGTAGACTCTGTATGTGCAGGTAGGACTGTGTCCTGGTGTGCATGGTGGGTCCCAGGCATGTACACGAAGGTAGACTCTGTATGTGCAGGTAGGACTGTGTCCTGGTGTGCATGGTGGGTCCCAGGCATGTACACGAAGGTAGACTCTGTATGTGCAGGTAGGACTGTGTCCTGGTGTGCATGGTGGGTCCCAGGCATGTACACGAAGGTAGACTCTGTATGTGCAGGTAGGACTGTGTCCTGGTGTGCATGGTGGGTCCCAGGCATGTACACGAAGGTAGACTCTGTATGTGCAGGTAGGACTGTGTCCTGGTGTGCATGGTGGGTCCCAGGCATGTACACGAAGGTAGACTCTGTATGTGCAGGTAGGACTGTGTCCTGGTGTGCATGGTGTGTCCCAGGCATGTACACGAAGGTAGACTCTGTATGTGCAGGTAGGACTGTGTCCTGGTGTGCATGGTGGGTCCCAGGCATGTACACGAAGGTAGACTCTGTATGTGCAGGTAGGACTGTGTCCTGGTGTGCAAGGTGGGTCCCAGGCATGTACACGAAGGTAGACTCTGTATGTGCAGGTAGGACTGTGTCCTGGTGTGCATGGTGGGTCCCAGGCATGTACACGAAGGTAGACTCTGTATGTGCAGGTAGGACTGTGTCCTGGTGTGCATGGTGGGTCCCAGGCATGTACACGAAGGTAGACTCTGTATGTGCAGGTAGGACTGTGTCCTGGTGTGCATGGTGGGTCCCAGGCATGTACACGAAGGTAGACTCTGTATGTGCAGGTAGGACTGTATCCTGGTGTGCATGGTGTGTCCCAGGCATGTACACGAAGGTAGACTCTGTATGTGCAGGTAGGACTGTGTCCTGGTGTGCATGGTGGGTCCCAGGCATGTACACGAAGGTAGACTCTGTATGTGCAGGTAGGACTGTGTCCTGGTGTGCAAGGTGGGTCCCAGGCATGTACACGAAGGTAGACTCTGTATGTGCAGGTAGGACTGTGTCCTGGTGTGCATGGTGGGTCCCAGGCATGTACACGAAGGTAGACTCTGTATGTGCAGGTAGGACTGTGTCCTGGTGTGCATGGTGGGTCCCAGGCATGTACACGAAGGTAGACTCTGTATGTGCACTGTGTCCTGGTGTGCATGGTGGGTCCCAGGCATGTACACGAAGGTAGACTCTGTATGTGCAGGTAGGACTGTGTCCATGCATGGTGGGTCCCAGGCATGTACACGAAGGTAGACTCACGACTGTGTCCTGGTGTGCATGGTGGGTCCCAGGCATGTACGCGAAGGTAGACTCTGTATGTGCAGGTAGGACTGTGTCCTGGTGTGCATGGTGGGTCCCAGGCATGTACACGAAGGTAGACTCTGTATGTGCAGGTAGGACTGTGTCCTGGTGTGCATGGTGGGTCCCAGGCATGTACACGAAGGTAGACTCTGTATGTGCAGGTAGGACTGTGTCCTGGTGTGCATGGTGGGTCCCAGGCATGTACACGAAGGTAGACTCTGTATGTGCAGGTAGGACTGTGTCCTGGTGTGCATGGTGGGTCCCAGGCATGTACACGAAGGTAGACTCTGTATGTGCAGGTAGGACTGTGTCCTGGTGTGCATGGTGGGTCCCAGGCATGTACACGAAGGTAGACTCTGTATGTGCAGGTAGGACTGTGTCCTGGTGTGCATGGTGGGTCCCAGGCATGTACACGAAGGTAGACTCTGTATGTGCAGGTAGGACTGTGTCCTGGTGTGCATGGTGGGTCCCAGGCATGTACACGAAGGTAGACTCTGTATGTGCAGGTAGGACTGTGTCCTGGTGTGCATGGTGGGTCCCAGGCATGTACACGAAGGTAGACTCTGTATGTGCAGGTAGGACTGTGTCCTGGTGTGCATGGTGGGTCCCAGGCATGTACACGAAGGTAGACTCTGTATGTGCAGGTAGGACTGTGTCCTGGTGTGCATGGTGGGTCCCAGGCATGTACACGAAGGTAGACTCTGTATGTGCAGGTAGGAGTATGTCCTGGTGTGCATGGTGGGTCCCAGGCATGTACACGAAGGTTGACTCTGTATGTGCAGGTAGGACTGTGTCCTGGTGTGCATGGTGGGTCCCAGGCATGTACACGAAGGTTGACTCTGTATGTGCAGGTAGGACTGTGTCCTGGTGTGCATGGTGGGTCCCAGGCATGTACACGAAGGTTGACTCTGTATGTGCAGGTAGGACTGTGTCCTGGTGTGCATGGTGGGTCCCAGGCATGTACACGAAGGTAGACTCTGTATGTGCAGGTAGGACTGTGTCCTGGTGTGCATGGTGGGTCCCAGGCATGTACACGAAGGTAGACTCTGTATGTGCAGGTAGGACTGTGTCCTGGTGTATGCATGTACACGAAGGTAGACTCTGTATGTGCAGGTGTGTCCTGGTGTGCATGGTGGGTCCCAGGCATGTACACGAAGGTAGACTCTGTATGTGCAGGTAGGACTGTGTCCTGGTGTGCATGGTGGGTCCCAGGCATGTACACGAAGGTAGACTCTGTATGTGCAGGTAGGACTGTGTCCTGGTGTGCATGGTGGGTCCCAGGCATGTACACGATGGTAGACTCTGTATGTGCAGGTAGGACTGTGTCCTGGTGTGCATGGTGGGTCCCAGGCATGTACACGAAGGTAGACTCTGTATGTGCAGGTAGGACTGTGTCCTGGTGTGCATGGTGGGTCCCAGGCATGTACACGAAGGTAGACTCTGTATGTGCAGGTAGGACTGTGTCCTGGTGTGCATGGTGGGTCCCAGGCATGTACATGAAGGTAGACTCTGTATGTGCAGGTAGGACTGTGTCCTGGTGTGCATGGTGGGTCCCAGGCATGTACACGAAGGTAGACTCTGTATGTGCAGGTAGGACTGTGTCCTGGTGTGCATGGTGGGTCCCAGGCATGTACACGAAGGTAGACTCTGTATGTGCAGGTAGGACTGTGTCCTGGTGTGCATGGTGGGTCCCAGGCATGTACACTCTGAAGGTAGGACTGTGTCTGGTGTGCATGGTGGGTGTGTACACGAAGGTAGGACAGGTGACTGTGTCCTGGTGTGCATGGTGGGTCCCAGGCATGTACACGAAGGTAGACTCTGTATGTGCAGGTAGGACTGTGTCCTGGTGTGCAAGGTGGGTCCCAGGCATGTACACGAAGGTTGACTCTGTATGTGCAGGTAGGACTGTGTCCTGGTGTGCATGGTGGGTCCCAGGCATGTACACGAAGGTTGACTCTGTATGTGCAGGTAGGACTGTGTCCTGGTGTGCAAGGTGGGTCCCAGGCATGTACACGAAGGTAGACTCTGTATGTGCAGGTAGGACTGTGTCCTGGTGTGCAAGGTGGGTCCCAGGCATGTACACGAAGGTAGACTGTACGTGCAGGTAGGACTGTGTCCTGGTGTGCATGGTGGGTCCCAGGCATGTACATGAAGGTAGACTCTGTATGTGCAGGTAGGACTGTGTCCTGGTGTGCATGGTGGGTCCCAGGCATGTACACGAAGGTAGACTCTGTATGTGCAGGTAGGACTGTGTCCTGGTGTGCAAGGTGGGTCCCAGGCATGTACACGAAGGTAGACTCTGTATGTGCAGGTAGGACTGTGTCCTGGTGTGCAGGGTGGGTCCCAGGCATGTACACGAAGGTAGACACTTTACGTGCAGGTAGGACTGTGTCTTGGTGAGCAGGTACTCTATAACAGCGTAGCCATGGAGGGGTGCCATGGCCCTGGCACTCTGATCCAGCACTCTGGCACCCTCTTGGGTACTTAATTCATCCAATAAATACCTATCAATCACCTCACCCCTCAACATCACGTAAGAGGGAACATGACATACTGTGTCTCCATGACGACCTTGTATCCCTGCTTGATCACTTAATTCATGAATCAGTCTCCGATGGACAGCAGTGTCAAAGGCTTTCCTGCAGTCCAAAAAGGTGCAGTCGATCCAGACTTGCCTTTAATCTCCGCTGTTCTGTCATAGATTTACCTTAAATTAATCAGGCAGGGCTTACACCTCCTGTCAAGATTGTTCTGTTCTCTATGTTGTCAAGTCTAAATGAAATGTGTTTGTGTATATATGAACAGTTACGACCTACGACCGGGTGCTGGAGGGAGCCACTGGGTGGACGAGACGGTGCTAGGAGCACGTGCTCACCTGAATGTACGTGTCAACCCTGCACGGCTCGTGCTGAATAACGTCCGTGTCTCTGACGCTGGGTACTACAAATGCCGTGTCGACTTTCGTTATCAGCCCACCAAAACAACACGTGTAAGCCTCGAGGTTGTAGGTAAGTCTCCGTGTGTTCCATCTTGAAGTATGTTCGTGTTTTGTTGCTTGATGGGTAATGATCTTGTGCTCGTGGATAATGTTTGGGTTATTTCAGGGGAGAGTGTACTTGATATTAATAATGCATGATGGGCAAGTATGTTGTTGATGTGTTGTGTATGTTGACGACTTGTGAGATGCTGAGGGGTACCCACTACCACCCACCACTACCCATTATCACCCACTACCACCCACCATCACCTACTACCACCCACCATCACCCATCATCACCCGCTACCACCCACCATCACTCATCATCACCCGCTACCACCCACCATCACCCATCATCACCCACTACCACCCACCATTACCCATCATCACCCACTACCACCCACCATCACCCATTATCGCCCACCACCACCTTCCATCATCAGTCTCTCTCTCTCTCACACACACACACACACACACACACACACACACACACACACACACACACACACACACACACACACACACACACACACACAATATATCATCACACACATAAGTATGCCACACTGAGAGACCACTACACAAGACACAGTATATATGTGTGTTACACAGAGTGTTAGATGACGTTACTCTATACATTAACAACATAATTCTTATCATACTTGCCATCATTCTTTCGTTAATTGCTGGTTGATAGTCTATTTTGTGATGGAGAGAGATAGCGAGGGAGACAAAAGAGGGGAAACTGCTCCTTACGCGTCTCTAGTGATTATTATTAGTAGCTTTGTTATTGTACAATAGAGTGCCATGAACGATGCCAGACTCACACGAGGGACTTGCAGAGGGTCCCACTGGGGTGGCACTGAGTGGCACTCTGTCGGTACTGGTATTGTGTGTGTGTGTCTCAGTGTGACACTCACGGTTGTGAGGGGTTTGATCCCCAGTACGGGTAAAATAAGTACCTGGGTGTTAGTCGACTGGTGTGGGTCGCATCCTGGGGACAAGCTGACCTAATTTGCCCTAAATGCTCTACATAACAATGGGTTTTCTATATAGTAGTGTGTTATTGGTGTCAGCCATGGTCTGTACAAGTTGTATCATGTACTTGTAGAAATTAAGATTTAATATTATTATTATTATTATTATTATTATTATTATTATTATTATTATTATTATTATTATTATTATATATTAATTGTGTGTGTGTGTCTCTCTCTGTGGTGGCACCCACGGCACAGTGCCTCCCAGGAGTGTACGAGTGACGACTGAGGGACGGCTGGTGAAGAGTGTGGTTGGACCTTACCGTGAGGGTGACACTGCTAACCTTACCTGCGTGGCCCTGGGTGGTAAGTATCTCTCTCTCTCTCTCTCTCTCTCTTTACACAGGGTTTTACAAGGTTAGGTTAAGGTTCTTAACTTTATTTACAGGCTAAGAGCTGTCACCTACATCAGCTCTCTTTCTCTCTCTCTCTCTCTCTCTCTCTCTCTCTCTCTCTCTCTCTCTCTCTCTCTCTCTCTCTCTCTCTCTCTCTCTCTCTCTCTCTCTCTCTCTCTCTCTCTCTCTCTCTCTCTCTCTCCCTTAAACCTATTTCTATTATGTACTATGCCCTGTTCGTACAAATAAGCCTATTTCAAAATCTATTTCGTGTGACTGCCTTCAACACTGTGTAGGGTTTCAAGGCCTCAACCCCCGCCCAGCACGAGAAACAGCTCCTGTTAGTGATGTATAATAGATTTATTGAATGCATCAATGTGTGTGTAGAATACAATAACCCCGGTTTTGTTTATAGTTGCCACAACTGATTTTGTTTGGCTCGCTGGATCTCATTTTTTTGGGTGGATCTCTGTTTGGAAGTCTTCATAAAGAACCCACAATAACGTGACTGGAGCAACTCACAAATAATTCACAGGAGAACAGGTGAGCAGCAAGCCAGGTGACAGGTGACCCACAATTCTAGGGGGTCATGCCAGGAGGATTCTGTGCAACCGATCTTGCAAGACGTTCACCTCGTTGCAACATATTGATCTCTGCTGGCCTATTATCAGCATAGTTCCCTTACGTCACTCCTATTCTTCCACCTGGCTGG
>NW_027195615.1:0-157788 GCF_038502225.1 Cherax quadricarinatus
TTAAAAAACACACTGTGTCTACAAGACACATAGTTTTCAGACAAAAAGTCTTAAAGACCATTTAAGTCTTCAAGATATAATCTTAAAAACAACACAGTTTTTAAAGACCCCCTTCAGTCTTAAAAGACACATACAGTCTTCAAACACACTAATTTTTCAAAAAGTTTCAAGAATTAGTCTTCAAGACAAAAAGTCTTAAAAGAACACTAATCTTACAAGCCCCTCGTCTTACAAGACACCCCCACAGTCTTTCAAGACAATCGTCTTAAAAACCCCCAAACCCCAGTCTTAAAACCCCTACAGTTTACAAGACACCCCCAGCTTCAAGACAACTACATCTTAAAAGACACCTCGTCTTCAAGCCCAACTACAGTTTTACAAGACACACTCGTCTAAAGACACATTTGTCTTCAAGACCTACAGTCTTAAAAACATACTACAGTCTTAAAAACAACACAGTCTTACAGACACACTACAGTCTTCAAGACACACAGTCTTTAAAGACCACTGAAATTTAAAAGGGAGACAAAGTCTTAAAAGACCCCTTTACAGTCTTAAAGACACACCAGTCTTAAAACACCTAAAATCTTAAAAAAAACCTCAGTCTTACAAACAACTACATTTTTCAAACATACAGTCTTACAAACACACATCAGTCTCACGACACACCAGTCTTCAAGACACCTACAGTCTTACAAACACCCACAGCCTAAAAGACACACTACATCTTACAAGACACATACATTTTTTCAGGAACAAGTCAAGACAATTTAGTCACAAAAAATCGTCTTAAAAGAACACTAAGTCTTACAAACACACTTTTAAAGCACTTAAGTCTTCAAGACCCACTCAGTCTTCAAACAACACAGTCTTACAAAAAAACCTCAGTCTTAAAAAGACCCTCAGTCTTCAAGACGGGTACAGTTTTTAAGACCCCGGGTCTTAAAACACTAAGTCTTACAAACATACAAGTCTTACAAGACACACTGCAGTCTTACAAGACCCCACAGTTTTTCAAGACATAAATTCAAGACACATTTAGTCTTACAAAACATTACAGTTTTTAAAAAACCTAATCTTCAAGACCATTTAGTTTTAAAGACACATTACAGTTTTAAAAACCCTATCTTACAAGACACCTAAGTCTTAAAAGACACACTAATTTTCAAGAATCGTTTTAAAAAGACCACTCAGTCTTCAAACCCCTACAGTTTACAAGACACAAAACATCTTCAAGACATAAAAACTTACAAGAAACTACAGTCTTACAAGACACCACAGCTCACAAGACACACTACAGTCTTAAAGACACATACAGTTTACAAAACAACTACAGCTTACAAGACACACTCAGTCTTCAAACCCCTGCAGCTTAAAAAGACACACTCAGTCTCAAAAAAGACACACTACAGTCTTCAAGGCACCAACAGCAAAAAACCACTTCATTTTACAGACCACCACAGTCTTACAGACATCGTCTTAAAAACACCACACTTAAGACACACACAGTTTTTAAAGACCCCTTAGTTCAACACCTGAGTTTAAAAGCACATTACAGTCTTAAAAGACACCTCATCTTCAAGCCACAGTCTTACAAACACACACAGTCTTTAAGAAAACAGTCTTAAAGACAACTACATCTTACAAGACACCCCTACAGTGTTTCAAGACAACCCCAGTCTTACAAGACACTACAGTCTTACAAGACACTCAGTCTACAAGACAAACTAATCTTAAAGACACACTGCAGTTTTAAGACACATAATTTTCAAGACACACTACGTCTTGAAGACACCCCCAATCTTACAAGACACATATTTTTCAAGACACCTCATCTTAAAAACACAAATTTTAAAAGCCCCTTTCAGTCTTCAAGACACTCGTCTTACAAGCCCTTTTACCCGCCACTACAGTCTTACAAGACCCCCTACAGTCTTTCAAAAACTTTAGTTCAAGACCCCTGTAGTCTACAAGACACATCAGTCTTAAAAACCACAAGTCTTACAAGCCCACTACGTCTTAAAAGACCACTATACTCTTAAAAGACACACTAAAATCTTAAAAAGACACACACCAGTCTTACAAGATTCATTTTACAAGACACACTACAGTCTTTACAAGACATTCTGATTTTAAAAAACCCTATTTTACAAGACCCCCAAATCTTACAAAACATCTACATCACAAACATCTACAGTCTTAAAAAGAACACCCCCAGTCTTCAAGACATTTATTTTTCAAGACCCCTGTATCTTAAAGCATTTATTTAAAGACACATTTAGTCTTACAGACCATTACAGTCTTACAAGACACACTACAGTCTTAAGACCATACGTCTTAAAAGACCCTCAGTCTTAAAAGACCACTCAGTCTTTCAAGACAAATTTGCAGTCTTACAAAAACTACAGTCTTCAAGCACACTCAGTTTAAAACACACAATCAAAACTTACAGCCCAAAAACAAGTCTTCAAAAAATCAGACAAACAACTCGTCTCGGGACACTCGTCTTAAAAGACCACTCAGTCTTCCAAAAAACCCAAACACAAGCAACTCAGTCTTCAAGCCACTACAGTCTTAAGACACACTACGTCTTTAAGACACACTTAATCTTAAAAGGCAGACTACAGTCTTACAAGACCCCGTCTTACAAGCCCACTACAGTCCAAGACCCCTCTAATCTTACAAGGCAGACTACAGTCTTAAAAGATACACTGTCTTACAAGACCCCCAGTCTTACAAGACACCTACAGTCTTCAAGACACACTACAGTCTTACATGACACACCAGTCTTAAAAACATCTACAGTCTTCCCAAACATACTCATCTTCAAAAACATCACAGTCTTAAAAACTCTCAGTCTTACAAAACTTACAGTTTTTTAAAAGAACCAGTCTTGCAAAACACTAAAAATCTTCAAGACACACTACGTCTTACAAGACCCTCAGTCTTCAAGACCCTAATCACAAGACCCCTCCCCAAAACACCAATCTTACAAGCCTCGTTTTCAAGACCACCAGTCTTGCCACTCATCTTTAAAAAGCACAGTTTTTAAATACACACATCAGTCTCACAGACACACCGTCTTACAAGACCCCCAGTCTTAAAAGCACACACAGCCTTACAAGACACACTAATCTTCAAGACCCACATCTTTCGGGCTTTTGTATTTCCCGCACGGTCCCCGACCACACGTTTTAAAAGACCAATAGTCTTCAAGACCCTCTTTTAAACACAAACCCCGGGTCTTGCCCTTTAGTCTTAAAAGACACCCAGTTTTAAAAGACTCTCGTTTAAAAGACCACTCAGTCTTACAAGCCCACTTAGTCTTACAAGACATACTCGTTTCGCCCCTCATCTTTAAAGACACCCCCAATCTTAAAAGGCGCACGTTTACAAGACACCACTTTTTAAAAACCTACAGTCTTACAAGACCCTACAAGACTCATTACAGTCTTACAAGACACACTACAGTCTTACAAGACACACTACAGTCTTACAAGACACACTACAGTCTTTCAAGACAAACTGCAGTCTTACAAGACACACTACAGTCTTACAAGACACACTACAGTGTTACAAGACACACACCAGTCTTACAAGACATACTACAGTCTTACAAGACACACTACAGTCTTACAAGACACACTACAGTCTTACAAGACACACTACAGTCTTACAAGACACACTACAGTCTTACAAAACATACTACAGTCTTACAAAACATACTACAGTCTTACGAGACACACTACAGTCTTTCAAGACACACTACAGTCTTTCAAGACACACTGTAATCTTACAAGGCAGACTACAGTCTTACAAGACACACTACAGTCTTACAAGACACACTACAGTCTTACAAGACACACTACAGTCTTACAAGACACACTACAGTCTTTCAAGACACACTGTAGTTCAAGATGCACTATAGTCTTACAAGACACACTACAGTCTTACAAGACACACTGCAGTCTTAAAAAACATACTACAGTCTTTCAAAACATACTACAGTCTTACGAGACACACTACAGTCTTACAAGACACACTACATTCTTCAAAGACACACTGTAATCTTACAAGACACACTACAGTCTTACAAGACACACTACAGTCTTACAAGACATGCTACAGTCTTACAAGACACACTACAGTCTTACAAGACATGCTACAGTCTTACAAGACACACTACAGTCTTACAAGACATGCTACAGTGTTACAAGACACACTACAGTCTTACAAGACACACTACAGTCTTACAAGACACACTAGAGTCTTACAAGACATACTAGAGTCTTACAAGACACACTACAGTGTTACAAGACATACACCAGTCTTACAAGACATACTACAGTCTTACAAGACGCACTACAGTCTTACAAGACACACTACAGTCTTACAAGACACACTACAGTCTCACAAGACACATTACAGTCTTTCAAAACATACTACAGTCTTACAAAACTTACTACAGTCTTACGAGACACACTACAGTCTTGCAAGACACACTACAGTCTTTCAGGACACACTGTAATCTTACAAGACACACTACAGTCTTACAAGACATACTACAGTCTTACAAGACACACTACAGTCTTACAAGACACACTACAGTCTTACAAGACACACTACAGTCTTACAAGACACACTACAGTCTTACAAGACACACTACAGTCTCACAAGACACACTACATTCTTTCAAGACACACTGTAGTTCAAGACACACTCTAGCCTTACAAGACACACTACAGTCTTACAAGACACACTACAGTCTTACAAGATACACTACAGTCTTACAAGACCCACTACAGTCTTACAAGACACACTACAGTCTTACAAGACACACTACAGTCTTACAAGACACACTTCAGTCTTACAAAACATACTACAGTCTTACAAAACATACTACAGTCTTACAAAACATACTACAGTCTTACAAAACATACTACAGTCTTACAAAACATACTACAGTCTTACGAGACACACTACAGTCTTACAAGACACACTACAGTCTTTCAAGACACACTGTAATCTTACAAGACACACTACAGTCTTACAAGACACACTGCACTCTTGCAAGACACACTACAGTCTTACAAGACACACTACAGTCTTTCAAGACACGCTTCAGTCTTACAATACACACATCAGTCTCACAAGACACACTACAGTCTTACAAGACACACTACAGTCTTACAAGACACACTACAGCCTTACAAGACACACTACAGTCTTACAAGACACACTACAGTCTTAAAAGACACACTACAGTCTTACAAGACACACTACAGTCTTACAAGACACACTACAGTCTTACAAGTCACACTACAGTCTTACAAGACACACTACAGTCTTACAAGACAAACTAGAGTCTTGCAAGACACACTACAGTCTTACAAGACATACTACAGTCTTACAAGACACACTACAGTCTTACAAGACACACTACAGTCTTACAAGACACACTACAGTCTTACAAGTCACACTACAGTCTTACAAGACACACTACAGTCTTACAAGACAAACTAGAGTCTTGCAAGACACACTACAGTCTTACAAGACACACTACAGTCTTACAAGACATACTACAGTCTTACAAGACACACTATAGCCTTACAAGACACACTACAGTCTTACAAGACACACTACAGTATTACAAGACATACTACAGTCTTACAAGACATACTACAGTCTTACAAGACAAACTACAGTCTTACAAGACACACTACAGACTTACAAGACACACTACAGTCTTACAAGACATACTACCGTCTTACAAGACATACTACAGTCTTACAAGACATACTACAGTCTTACAAGACACACTAGAGTCTTACAAGACATACTGCAGTCTTACAAGACATACTACCGTCTTACAAGACATACTACAGTCTTACAAGACATACTACAGTCTTACAAGACACACTGCAGTCTTACAAGACACACTACAGTCTTACAAGACACACTTCTTCTTCTTCTAATGACCAGAGCTTTGGTAAGATGGGGAAGGAAGAAGGATGGGTAAGGATGGAAATATTGGAAGAGGGTTGGAGGGGGGGGAGAGGTAGGATATAAAAGGTAAGTGGCCCAACCACTTTGGTGTAATTTAAAAAGTGTATTTGAACTGAGAAGATTATTTTTTAAGAGGTATAATACTAACCCATCAGAGTCACATAAATATAATATGTATATAAGTACATGACTCTGAATTGGTTGTAATTATACAAGTTGCAATTGCTTTTTTTTTTTTTTTTTTCGCGATTGCACAACGGATATTCATACGACAGGAAAGGCAATATTTTCTGGCCAGTTTATGAGCTCGTGACAATAGCTTCTTAATGGTGGTGTCCAACAATAGTCAATAGCATAGTTTTACATTAGAAAGTTATTTAAGATGTCTCCCTAATTGGGGGCGATGGTTTTTTCAGTATACATAGAAGGGTTCTGGTGGTATCCAATCTTCTTCGTCAGGTAAGTTGCTCAAAATCATGGGTCGAGGGTAATCATCTTTATGAATAAAACGACGAACCCTCTGTGGGAGAGTCATTCTTTGAGTCCTGTGAGGTGGAGTATTAATGGTGTAATCGGTGGTATTTATCACTTGTATAGGATGTTCTCTATCTGGCATGTATAGTTCTTGCATTGTATAAAGTTGTTTCTTTTTTAGGGTGTCAAGGCGTACATTTATGGCAGTGATATCTTGTTGTGTATGTAAATCTGCCATTTTAACTCTGTCTCTCCTCCTGGTATTGGTAATAAATCGAAGAGCTCTATTCTGGACCCTTTGTAACCGTAGCATGTTGGTCTTTGTTGTTAATGATATTGGGACACAAGGGTATTCAAGTATAGGTCTTATTATCATTTTATACAGATGTTTTTTGACATGTTGAGGGGCTTGATTGAATCGAAAGAGTCTGCTAAGACCGGCTTTGGCTGTGTTGATCTTTTTAGTTACATGAGATGTTGAGTGGAGCAGCCTGTCTATTTCATATCCCAAGATCTTGTTAGGGTTTCTAATGGCTACAGGTGTACCTCTGATGGAGATACCCCCTTTATCTTCAATGGTTGATGCAAAACATCCTATCGTGCTAACAAGGACCTTGTCAGGATTAGTCGTAATTCTCCATTTCTTCTCCCAATTAGATGTTCGACGAAGTTCAATATTCATTTTTTCTATGACTCTCTCATACTTGTATTTTCCTGTTACTGGAGTTGATGAGACGACATGAATAACATCATCTGCAAACTGTGTCACAATTGTGTCATTAAACTCTGGTTGAGGAAGGTCATTCACATAAATGTTAAACAGAAGTGGACTGAGACAAGAACCTTGTGGGACACCAGTCGTCGGTATAAAAGGTTCTGTCGACTTGCCATGAAAGGTGGGAATGATTTTTCTTTGAGTTAAGAAATTATAAATTACTCTGAGAAAAGTCCAGTTATGGTCTGGTAGGTCAATGAGTTTGTATATAAGGCCATCATGCCATAAGCTATCAAAAGCTTTATGAACATCTCTGGTGGCAATTAAGGCAAGATTGCCCTGCTGTTTTAGACTTGCTACAGTGTCAAAAATAACATTTATTGCATGATTGGTACCTCTATGTGTTCTAAAGCCAAATTGTTTTTCAGTAAACAAGTGATTAAACTCCATATAGTAATTCAATCTGTTGGAAATGACTTTCTCAAGAACTTTTCCAGTGACTTCAAGTAAAGATATAGGTCTATAGTTCCCAGGTTGGTGGATGTCTTTATTGGGCTTAGCAAGAAAGATCATTCTAGCAGTCTTAAAAACAACTGGAAAATGTCCTGAGGCCAAGATGGCATTAAAGATATTTACCAAGGACTGTTTGCAATTTCTAGGTAGGTACTTTATTTGTTTCATTGTTATTCCAGAGAGGCCAGGGGCTCTATTTCTCATTCTTCCAATAACCTGACTTATCTCTAGTAATGTAATAGGTCTAGTAAGTGGGTGGGTATCTTCAAGAGTTGAAGTATCGATGGAAGGTAGTGGTTGTAAATCATCCAAGTTTTCATCTCTCCATTCATTTACTAACTGATAATGATTATTATTAAATTGACGGCTATTATTGTGAGAGAGAATTTTCTCCCATACATCACCCATCAAATTAGCCTGGTCCTGTGGATCGTCAAGTTTAATTTCAACATCTTCATCATCCTCATCAGTGAGGGTATGAACTAGGTAGTTAGGAGCCTTGTGCTTTGCCCCTAAAAGTTGTCGGATCTTACTCCAAAATTTTGCTGGTTCACGTTTATATTGATTAGCTTGAAGAAAAGACACACTACAGTCTTACAAGACACACTACAGTCTTACAAGACACACTACAGTCTTACAAGACACACTACAGTCTTACAAGACACACTACAGTCTTACAAGACACACTACAGTCTTACAAGACACACTATAGTCTTTCAAGACACACTGTAGTTCAAGACACACTGTAATCTTACAAGACACACTACAGTCTTACAAGACACACTACAGTCTTACAAGACACACTACAGTCTTACAAGACACACTACAGTCTTTCAAGACACACTGTAGTTCAAGACACACTACAGACACACTACAGTCTTTCAAGACACACTGTATACAAGACACACTACAGTCTTACAAGACACACTTCAGTCTTACAAGACACACTACAGTCTTACAAGACACACTACAGTCTTACAAGACACACTACAGTCTTACAAGACACACTACAGTCTTACAAGACACACTACAGTCTTACAAGACACACTACAGTCTTACAAGACACACTACAGTCTTACAAGACACACTACAGTCTTACAAGACACACTACAGTCTCACAAGACACACTACAGTCTTACAAGACACACTACAGTCTTACAAGACACACTACAGTCTTACAAGACACGCTACAGTCTTACAAGACACACTACAGTCTTTCAAGACACACCATGGGCTTACAAGACACACTACAGTCTTACAAGACACACTACAGTCTTAAAAGACACACTACAGTCTTACAAGACACACTACAATCTTATAAGACACACTACAGTCTTACAAGACACACTACAGTCTTACAAGACACACTACAGTCTTACAAGACACACTACAGTCTTACAAGACACACTACAGTCTTACAAGACACACTACAGTCTTACAAGACACACTACAGTCTTACAAGACACACTACAGTCTTACAAGACACACTACAGTCTTACAAGACACACTACAGTCTTACAAGACACACTACAGTCTTACAAGACACACTACAGTCTTTCAAGACACACTACAGTCTTACAAGACACACTGTACAAGACACACTACAGTCTTACAAGACACACTACAGTCTTACAAGTACAGTCCTACAAGACACACTACAGTCATACAAGACACACTACAGTCTTACAAGACACACTACAGTCTTACAAGACACACTACAGTCTTACAAGACACACTACAGTCTTTCAAGACACACTCTTACAAGACACACTACAGTCTTACAAGACACACTACAGTCTTACAAGACACACTACAGTCTTACAAGACACACAGTACAGACACACTACAGTCTCACAAGACACACTACAGTCTTACAAGACACACTACAGTCTTACAAGACACACTACAGTCTTACAAGACACACTACAGTCTTACAAGACACACTACAGTCTTACAAGACACACTACAGTCTTTCAAGACACACTGTAGTCTTCAAGACACACTACAGTCTTACAAGACACACTACAGTCTTAAAAGACACACTACAGTCTTACAAGACACACTACAGTCTTAAAAGACACACTATAGTCTTACAAGACACACTACAGTCTTACAAGACACACTACAGTCTTACAAGACACACTACAGTCTTACAAGACACACTACAGTCTTACAAGACATGCTACAGTCTTACAAGACACACTACAGTCTTACAAGACACACTACAGTCTTACAAGACATACTACAGTCTTACAAGACACACTACAGTCTTACAAGACACACTACAGTCTTTCAAGACACTGTAGTTCAAGACACACTGTAGTCTTACAAGACACATTACAGTCTTACAAGACACACTACAGTCTTACAAGACACACTACAGTCTTACAAGACACACTACAGTCTTTCAAGACAAACTGCAGTCTTACAAGACACACTACAGTCTTACAAGACACACTACAGTGTTACAAGACACACACCAGTCTTACAAGACATACTACAGTCTTACAAGACACACTACAGTCTTACAAGACACACTACAGTCTTACAAGACACACTACAGTCTTACAAGACACACTACAGTCTTACAAGACACACTACAGTCTTACAAAACATACTACAGTCTTACAAAACATACTACAGTCTTACAAGACACACTACAGTCTTACAAGACACACTACAGTCTTACAAGACACACTACAGTCTTACAAGACAGACTACAGTCTTACAAGACACCCTACAGTCTTACAAGACACACTACAGTCTTACAAGACACACTACAGTCTTACAAGACACACTACAGTCTTTCAAGACACACTGTAGTTCAAGATGCACTACAGTCTTAAAAGACACACTACAGTCTTACAAGACACACTACAGTCTTACAAAACATACTACAGTCTTACAAAACATACTACACTCTTAAAAAACATACTACAGTCTTACAAGACACACTACAGTCTTACAAGACACACTACAGTCTTACAAGACACACTACAGTCTTACAAGACACACTACAGTCTTACAAGACACACTACAGTCTTACAAGACACACTACAGTCTTACAAGACACACTACAGTCTTACAAGACACACTACAGTCTTACAAGACACACTACAGTCTTACAAGACACACTACAGTCTTACAAGACACACTACAGTCTTACAAGACACACTACAGTCTTACAAGACACACTACAGTCTTACAAGACACACTACAGTCTTACAAGACACACTACAGTCTTACAAGACACACTACAGTCTTACAAGACACACTACAGTCTTACAAGACACACTACAGTCTTACAAGACACACTACAGTCTTACAAGACACACTACACACTACAGTCTTACAAGACACACTACAGTCTTACAAGACACACTACAGTCTTACAAGACACACTACAAGACACACTTACAAGACACACTACAGTCTTACAAGACACACTACAGTCTTACAAGACACACTACAGTCTTACAAGACACACTACAGTCTTACAAGACACACTACAGTCTTACAAGACACACTACAGTCTTACAAGACACACTACAGTCTTACAAGACACACTACAGTCTTACAAGACACACTACAGTCTTACAAGACAAACTACAGTCTTACAAGACACACTACAGTCTTACAAGACACACTACAGTCATGCAAGATACACTACAGTCTTGCAAGACACACTACAGTCTTACAAGACACACTACAGTCTTACAAGACACAGTCTTACAAGACACACTACTTTCTTACAAGACACTCTACAGTCTTACAAGACACACTACAGTCTTAGAAGATACACTACAGTCGTACAAGACACACTACAGTCTTACAAGACACAGTCTTACAAGACACACTACATTCTTACAAGACATACTACTGTCTTAAAAGACATACTACAGTCTTACAAGACACACTACAGCCTTACAAGACACACTTCAGTCTTACAAGACAAACTACAGTCTTACAAGACACACTACAGTCTTACAAGACACACTACAGTCTTACAAGACACACTACAGTCTTACAAGACACACTACAGTCTTTCAAGACACACTACAGTCTTACAAGTCACACTACAGTCTTACAAGACACACTACAGTCTTACAAGACACACTACAGTCTTACAAGACACACTACAGTCTTACAAGACACACTACAAGTCTTTCAGACACACTGTAGTTCAAGACACACTACAGTCTTACAAGACACACTACAGTCTTACAAGACACACTACAGTCTTACAAGACACACTACAGTCTTACAAGACACACTACAGTCTTACAAGACACACTACAGTCTTACAAGACACACTACAGTCTTACAAGACACACTACAGTCTTACAAGACACACTACAGTCTTACAAGACACACTACAGTCTTACAAGACACACTACAGTCTTACAAGACACACTACAGTCTTACAAGACACACTCTTACAGTCTTACAAGACACACTACAGTCTTACAAGACACACTACAGTCTTACAAGACACACTACAGTCTTACAAGACACACTACAGTCTTACAAGACACACTACAGTCTTACAAGACACACTACAGTCTTACAAGACACACTACAGTCTTACAAGACACACTACAGTCTTACAAGACACACTACAGTCTTACAAGACACACTACAGTCTTACAAGACACACTACAGTCTTACAAGACACACTACAGTCTTACAAGACACACTACAGTCTTACAAGACACACTACAGTCTTACAAGACACACTACAGTCTTACAAGACACACTACAGTCTTACAAGACATACTACAGTCTTACAAGACACACTACAGTCTTACAAGACACACTACAGTCTTACAAGACACACTACAGTCTTACAAGACACACTACAGTCTTACAAGACACACTACAGTCTTACAAGACACACTACAGTCTTACAAGACACACTGTCTTACAAGACACACTACAGTCTTACAAGACACACTACAGTCTTACAAGACACACTACAGTCTTACAAGACACACTACAGTCTTACAAGACACACTACAGTCTTACAAGGCACACTACAGTCTTACAAGACACACTACAGTCTTACAAGACACACTACAGTCTTACAAGACACACTACAGTCTTACAAGACACACTACAGTCTTACAAGACACACTACAGTCTTACAAGACACACTACAGTCTTACAAGACACACTACAGTCTTACAAGACACACTACAGTCTTACAAGACACACTACAGACCTACAAGACACACTACAGTCTTACAAGACACACTACAGTCTTACAAGACACACTACAGTCTTACAAGACACACTACAGTCTTACAAGACACACTACAGTCTTACAAGACACACTACAGTCTTACAAGACACACTACAGTCTTACAAGACACACTACAGTCTTACAAGACACACTACAGTCTTACAAGACACACTACAGTCTTACAAGACACACTACTGTCTTACAAGACACACTACAGTCTAACAAGACACACTACAGTCTAACAAGACACACTACAGTCTTACAAGACACACTGCAGTCTTACAAGACACACTACAGTCTTACAAGACACACTACAGTCTTACAAGACACACTACAGTCTTACAAGACACACTACAGTCTTACAAGACACACTACAGTCTTACAAGACACAGTCTTACAAGACACACTACAGTCTTACAAGACATACAACAAGACACACTACAGTCTTACAAGACACACTACAGTCTTAAAAGACACACTACAGTCTTACAAGACACACTACAGTCTTACAAGACACACTACAGTCTTACAAGACACACTACAGTCTTACAAGACACACTACAGTCTTACAAGACACACTACAGTCTTACAAGACACACTACAGTCTTTCAAGACACACTCTAATCTTACAAGACACACTACAGTCTTACAAGACACACTACAGTCTTACAAGACACACTACAGTCTTACAAGACACACTACAGTCTTACAAGACACACTACAGTCTTACAAGACACACTACAGTCTTAAAAGACACACTACAGTCTTACAAGACACACTACAGTCAAGACACACTACAGTCTTACAAGACACACTACAGTCTTACAAGACACACTACAGTCTTACAAGACACACTACAGTCTTACAAGACACACTACAGTCTTACAAGACACACTACAGTCTTACAAGACAAGACACACTACAGTCTTACAAGACACACTACAGTCTTACAAGACACACTACAGTCTTACAAGTCTTACACACTACAGTCTTACAAGACACACACTACAGTCTTACAAGACACACTACAGTCTTACAAGACACACTACAGTCTTACAAGACACACTACAGTCTTACAACTACTGTCTTACACATACTAGTCTTACAAGACACACTACAGTCTTACAAGACACACTACAGTCTTACAAGACACACTACAGTCTTACAAGACACACTACAGTCTTACAAGACACACTACAGTCTTACAAGACACACTACAGTCTTACAAGACACACTACAGTCTTACAAGACACACTACAGTCTTACAAGACACACTATAGTGTTACAAGACACACTAGAGTCTTACAAGACACACTACAGTCTTTCAAGACATCCTACAGTCTTACAAGACACACTACAGTCTTACAAGACATCCTACAGTCTTACAAGACACACTACAGTCTTAAAAGACATACTAAAGTCTTACAAGATACACTATAGTCTTACAAGACACACTACAGTCTTCTTACAAGACACACTCTTACAAGACACACTCTTACAAGACACACTACAGTCTTACAAGACACACTACAGTCTTACAAGACACACTACAGTCTTACAAGACACACTACAGTCTTACAAGACACACTACAGTCTTTCAAGACACACTGTAGTTCAAGACACTACAGTCTTACAAGACACACTACAGTCTTACAAGACACACTACAGTCTTACAAGACACACTACAGTCTTACAAGACACACTACAGTCTTTCAAGACACACTGGAGTTCAAGACACACTGTAGATATACAAGACACACTACAGTCTTACAAGACACACTACAGTCTTACAAGACACACTACAGTCTTACAAGACACACTACAGTCTTACAAGACATACTACAGTCTTACAAGACACACTACAGTCTTACAAGACACACTACAGTCTTACAAGACACACTACAGTCTTACAAGACACACTACAGTCTTACAAGACACACTACAGTCTTACAAGACACACTACAGTCTTACAAGACATACTACAGTCTTACAAGACACACTACAGTCTTACAAGACACACTACAGTCTTACAAGACACACTACAGTCTTACAAGACACACTACAGTCTTACAAGACACACTACAGTCTTACAAGACACACTACAGTCTTACAAGACACACTACAGTCTTTCAAGACACACTGTAGTTCAAGACACACTGTAGTCTTACAAGACACACTACAGTCTTAAAAGACACACTACAGTCTTACAAGACACACTACAGTCTTACAAGACACACTACAGTCTTACAAGACACACTACAGTCTTACAAGACACACTACAGTCTTACAAGACACACTACAGTCTTACAAGACACACTACAGTCTTACAAGACACTTTAGAGTCTAACAAGACACACTAGAGTCTTACAAGACACACTATAGTCTTACAAGACACACTACAGTCTTACAAGACACACTACAGTCTTACAAGACACACTACAGTCTTACAAGACACACTACAGTCTTACAAGACACACTACAGTCTTACAAGACACACTATAGTCTTACACACTACTGTCTAACAAGACACACTACAATCTTAAAAGACACACTACAGTCTTACAAGACAGACTACAGTCTAACAAGACACACTGCAGTCTTACAGTGTTACAAGACACACTACAGTCTTACAAGACATACTACAGTCTTACAAGACACACTACAGTCTTACAAGACACACTACAGTCTTACAAGACACACTACAGTCTTACAAGACACACTACAGTCTTACAAGACACACTACAGTCTTACAAAACATACTACAGTATTACAAAACATACTATAGTCTTACGAGACACACTACAGTCTTTCAAGACACACTGTAGTCTTACAAGACAGACTACAGTCTTACAAGACACCCTACAGTCTTACAAGACACACTACAGTCTTACAAGACACACTACAGTCTTACAAGACACACTACAGTCTTTCAAGACACACTACAGTCTTACAAGACACACTACAGTCTTACAAGACACACTACAGTCTTACAAGACACACTACAGTCTTACAAGACACACTACAGTCTTACAAGACACACTACAGTCTTACAAGACACACTACAGTCTTGCAAGACACACTACAGTCTTACAAGACACACTACAGTCTTACAAGACACACTACAGTCTTACAAGACACACTACAGTCTTACAAGACACACTACAGTCTTACAAGACACACTACAGTCTTACAAGACACACTACAGTCTTACAAGACACACTACAGTCTTACAAGACACACTACAGTCTTACAAGACACACTACAGTCTTACAAGACACACTACAGTCTTACAAGACATACTACAGTCTTACAAGACACACTACAGTCTTACAAGACATACTACAGTCTTACAAGACACACTACAGTCTTACAAGACACACTACAGTCTTACAAGACACACTACAGTCTTACAAGACACACTACAGTCTTACAAGACACACTACAGTCTTACAAAACATACTACAGTCTTACAAAACATACTACAGTCTTACGAGACACACTACAGTCTTGCAAGACACACTACAGTCTTTCAAGACACACTGTAATCTTACAAGACACACTACAGTCTTACAAGACACACTACAGTCTTACAAGACACACTACAGTCTTACAAGACACACTACAGTCTTACAAGACACACTACAGTCTTACAAGACACACTACAGTCTTACAAGACACACTACAGTCTTACAAGACACACTACAGTCTCACAAGACACACTACATTCTTTCAAGACACACTACTGTTCAAGACCCACTACAGTCTTACAAGACACACTACAGTCTTACAAGACACACTACAGTCTTACAAGACACACTACAGTCTTACAAGACCCACTACAGTCTTACAAGACACACTACAGTCTTACAAGACACACTACAGTCTTACAAGACCCACTACAGTCTTACAAGACACACTGCAGACTTACAAGACACACTACAGTCTTAAAAGACACACTACAGTCTTACAAGACACACTGCAGTCTTAAAAAACATACTACAGTCTTACAAAACATACTACAGTCTTACAAAACATACTACAGTCTTACAAAACATACTACAGTCTTACGAGACACACTACAGTCTTACAAGACACACTACAGTCTTTCAAGACACACTGTAATCTTACAAGACACACTACAGTCTTACAAGACACACTACAGTCTTGCAAGACACACTACAGTCTTACAAGACACACTACAGTCTTACAAGACACACTACAGTCTTACAAGACACACTACAGTCTTACAAGACACACTACAGTCTTACAAGACACACTACAGTCTTACAAGACACACTACAGTCTTACAAGACACACTACAGTCTTACAAGACACACTACAGTCTTACAAGACACACTACAGTCTTACAAGACACACTACAGTCTTACAAGACACACTACAGTCTTACAAGACACACTACAGTCTTACAAGACACACTACAGTCTTACAAGACACACTACAGTCTTACAAGACACACTACAGTCTTACAAGACACACTACAGTCTTACAAGACACACTACAGTAGAAATACAGTCTTACAAGACCCCTCAGTTTTAAAGAAACACATTCACAAGACAATTAAATTTTTAAGACAAATTAGTTTTAAAAATATACAAGTTTACAAAAACTGGTTTTAAGACACTACAGTTTTTAAAGAAAACCACAGTTTTTAAGACAACTAATCTTAAAAGGGACACTAAGTCTTACAAGACACACAAAGTTTAAGACACAAAAGTCTTCAAAAACCCCTAAGTCTTAAAGACAATTTGGTTTTTCAAGACACATTTAGTTCAAGACACTAAGTTTTCAAGACACACTCAGTCTTACAAGACACACTGTCTTAAAAACATACTACAGTTTCAAAAATAAAATTCTTACAAAAAACATAACAGTCTTAAAAACAGCTACATCTTACAAAAAAATTACAGTTTTCAAGAACAAAAGTTTACAAGACCCCTAATTTTAAAGAAAAATTAATTTTAAAGAACACTAGTCTTCAAAGAACACTGCAGTCTTAAGAACACTCAGTTTTAAAAACACACTATTTTAAAAGACACCTAATCTTACAAACACACACCCCAAAAGACACCACAGTCTTACAAAAACATTAATTTCACAAAACACAAAGCCTTAAGACCCACAGTTTTTCGACACACATTTCAAGAAAATTTAGATATTTAAGAACACTACAGTCTTAAAAGACACACTCAGTCTTAAAGCCCCTACAGTCTTAAAACCCAACTAGTCTTCAAGAAAACCTACAGCCCTCAAGAACACTTTAAAAAATTTTACAAGAAAACCTCAGTCTTACAAGACCCTCTGTTTTTCAAGAAACCCACAGTCAAAGACACACTCGTTTTCAAGACACATAAGTCTTACAAACAATCAGCCTTACAAAAACACGCCCTAAAACAACTACAGTCTTAAGACCCCTTAAGCTTCAAACAATGTTTTTCAAACAACTGAGTCTTAAAGAAACAAAGTCTTAAAGCACAAAGTTTTAAAAAACACTAAGTCTTAAAGCCCACTACAGTCTTAAAGACACACAACAGTTTTAAAAAACACTCAGTTTTAAAGACAATACAGTCTCAAACACAAATTTTTTTAAAAAAGAAAAATCAGCTTAAAGACACACCAGTCTTCGACACTTAGTTAAAAAAATTTTTTACAAGCCCCAACCACTTTACAAGACAATACATCTTCAAACCTCAGTCACAAGAAACAAGTTTTTTCAAGACAAACTAGTTTTAAAGACAAACCAGTCTTACAAGACACATTCAGTTTAAAAAAACCCCAGTTTTAAAAACTTTCTCAGTCTTACAAAAAAAAACCAGTCCAAAACAACGTCCCAAAAGCCCCCCTTTACATCTTACAAACACCAAAGTCTTTCAAGACACACTGTAACTTACAGGCAACTGTTACAAGACACACTAATTTTCAAGATAACTACGTCTTACAAGAACACTACAGTCTTAAAGACACCAAGTCTTCAAAAAATTTCAGTCTTACAAACACACAAGTTTCCAAACAAAGTCCAAAACTAAGTTTAAAGCAAACACAGCTTAAAACAACACAGTCAAAGAAATTTTTTACAGTTTCCAAGACAAACTGAGTCTTACAAGAACAACAGTCTTAAAAACACAAAAGTTTCAAGCACACTAAGTCAAAGACAAACAGTCTTCAAGAAACAAAGTCTTAAAAAGACACACTACAGTTTTACAAGACAACTCAGTCTTAAGACACACCAGTCTTAAAAACAACTAAGTTTTACAAAAAAACTACAGTTTTCAAAAAATAAGTCTTACAAAACATTCAGTCTTAAAAAAAACTAAGTCTTCAGACCCTCGTCTTACAAACACCCTACAGTCTTTCAAGACACACTGAATCTTAAGAAACTAGTCTTAAAGACACTGCGTCTTAAGACATCAGTCTTAAAGACAACACAGTCTTAAAAGAACACTACAGTTTTACAAAAAATTACAGTTTAAGACACCTCCAGTCTTACAAAAAAATTTAGCTACAAACCCTACAGTTTTACAAAAACACACTAAGCCTTACAAGCCCAACTAATCTTACAAAACAACTACAGTTTTTCAAGACATTTTGTTAAGACCCCTGAGTCTACAGACACTACAGTCTTAAAAGACAACTAAGTCTTAAAGAACACTCAGTCTTAAGAAAACTAAGTCTTACAAGACCCTACGTTTAAGCAAAAAAAAGTCTTACAAACACACTTAGTTTTAAAGACACACTAAGTTTCAAGACATGTAATCTTAAAGACACACTACAGCTTCAAGACAAACCCAGTTAAAGACACACTACAGTCTTCAAGACACAAAGTCTTTCAAGACACTGTATTCAAGACACATTTAGTTTACAAGAACAACAGTTTTTAAGACCCTTGTCTTCAAAAATAAAGTCTTCAAGAAAATACAGTCCAAGACAAACTAGTCTTACAAGACCCCTACAGTCTTACAAGACAATACAGTTTACAGAACACACCAGCTTCAAGACAACAAGTCTTACAAGAACTCAGTCTAAAGACATTTAAGTCTTACAAGAAAATTCAGTCTAAAAGAACACTAAGTCTTACAAGACCCTCGCCCTACAAAACATATACAGTTTAAAACAACTCATCTTAAAACACTACGTCTTGGCACACTACAGTCTTTCAAGACACATTTAATCTTCAAGGCAACTACAGTCTTAAAAAGACACACTAAAAGTTTTACAAGACACACGTCTTTCAAGACACATGTAGTTCAAGACACACTGTAGTCTTACAAGACACACTCAGTTTTACAAGACACACTACAGTGTTACAAGAACACCAGTCTTACAAGACACGAAGTCAAAGACAACCAGTCTTACTAAAATACTACAGTCTTACAAAAATACTCAGTTTTTAAAAAATATACAGTCTTAGGACACACACTTCTTAAAGCAACTCAGTCTTTCGAAACTACAGTCTTACAAGAACACAAAGTCTTTCAAGACAATGTACTTCAAGACGCACGAGTCTTAAAGACACACTACAGTCTTACAAGACACACTACAGTCTTACAAGACACACAAGTCTTTAAAGAAATTGTTCAAGACATTAGTCTTAAAACACACTAAGTCTTATAAACACAGTCTTAAAACACCCCAAGTCTTACAAGACACCCAAGTCTTACAAAAATGAAGTTTTGCAAGAACACTACAGTTTTTAAAGACACCACAGTCTTACAAGACACACTACAGTCTTACAAGAACATACAGTTTTTCAAACACACTGTAGTTAAAGACGACTACAGTCTTACAAGACACACTACATTTTTTTAAAGACAAATTAAAGCCCTACAAGACCCCTTTAAAATTTTACAAGACACTCTGAAAGTTTTCAAGACACATTAACCCACAAGACCCCTAAAAATTTCAAGAACCCTACAGTCTTACAAGAAAGGCAAGTTTTTTAAGAAAACTAAGTTTTCCAAACACACTCAGTCTTTTCAAAACCCCTTGGTTTCAAACACACTCCCCACAAGAAACACTTTTTGTCTTACAAGACACACTACAGTCTTACAAGACACACTATAGTCTTACAAGACCCCTGTAAGACTGTGGGTGTCTTGTAAGACTGTAAGTATTTTTTTTTAAAAGACTGAGTATGTCTTGTAAGACTGTGTGTGTCTTGTAAAACTATAGTGTGTTTTTTAAAAATCTAGTTGTCTTGTAAGACTGAAATTTGTCTTGTGGGTTTTAAAAGTGTGTCTTTGGGAAGTACTGTGTCTTGTAAGACTGTACTGTTTTCTTATAAGACTATATTGTGTTTGAAGGCTTAAAATCCTTTGAAAAATTGTAGTGTGTCTTTAGATTTTATGTTCTTGTAAGATTTAGGTGTTTGTAAGACTGTATTTAATTTTTGGGGGGACTGTATATGTCTTGTAAGACTGTGGGGTGTCTTGTAAACTGTAGTGTTAAAATTTTTGAAGTGTGTCTTTAAAAATTTTTGAATTGTGTTTTTAAAGACTGTAGTATTTTTCTAAGACTGTAGTGTTTTCTTGTAAGTCTGTAGTGTTTTTTTAAAAGGTAGGTGTCTTGTAAGATTTGAGTGTTTTTTAAGACTGTAGTTTGTCTTGGACTGTGTTGTTTGAAACGTGTCTTGTAAGATTTAGGGGTTTTTTAAGACTGTAGTGTTTTTGTAAGACTGTAGTTTTTTAAGACTGTGGGGTTTTTTGAAGTCTGTAGTGTGTCTTGTAAGTGAAATTTTTGGCTCATTTTGTTTCAAGACTGTGTGTCTTGAAAGACTTACTTGTTTGAAGACTTTATATGTCTTGTAAGTCTGTAGTGTTTTGAAACTGTAGTGTGTCTTGTATGACTGCAGTTTGTCTTGAAAAACTGTAGTGTTTTTTAAGACTGTAGCTTTGTGACTGTAGATTCGAAGACTGAGTGCTTCTTGAAAGATGTATTGTCTTTGACTGTGTTTTTTGAAGATTATTGTCTTAAGACTTTTGTGTGTCTTTGACTGAATGTGTTGTAAGATTTATATGTTTGAAACTGCAGGGCTTTGTTAGACTGTGTGTGTTTTGAAAGTTAAAGTGTCTTGAAAGCTGTAGTGTGTCTTGGGTAGTATGTCTTGTAAGACTGTAGTGTCTTTTAAATTTAGTGTGTCTTTAATTAGTTTTATTGAAAGACTGTAGTATTTTTGAAAAGTGAGTGTGTCTTGAAGACGAGTGTCCTTTAATACTTTTTGTGTCTTGTAAACTGTATTTGTCTTTGACTGTAGTTTTCTTGTAGATTTTAGTGTGTCTTCAAGACATATTGTCTTTAAGTACAGTGTTTTTAAACCCAAGTGTGTCTTGAAAGCCTTGTGTGTTTTAAGACTTAGTGTGTCTTTCTTAGTTGTCTTTAAGACTGTAGTGTGTCTTGAAGACTGTAGTGTGCTTAAGATTTGGTTGCCTTGAAAGACTGTAGTGTTTTTTTAAAGACTGTTGTGTGTCTTGTAAGTCTGTGTGTGTCTTGTAAGACTTGTGGTGTTGAAAGACTTAGTGTGTTTTTAAAATTAGTGTGTCTTTAATTATGTCTTTGGGACTTAGTAAG
Source organism: Cherax quadricarinatus (assembly GCF_038502225.1). Taxonomy (NCBI): domain Eukaryota; kingdom Metazoa; phylum Arthropoda; class Malacostraca; order Decapoda; family Parastacidae; genus Cherax; species Cherax quadricarinatus. Next base: position 22,533 of record NW_027195615.1, read on the forward strand.
TCTTGTAAGACTTTGTTTTCTTTAAGTCTGAGTGTGTCTTTAAGACTGTGGGTTGTTTTTAAGACTGCATTTTCTTGTAAGATTTAGTTTTTTAAGACTGTAGTGTTTATTTAAGACTTTAGTATGTCTTGAAGTCTTAGTGTGTTTGGGGCTGTATTTTCTTGAAAGACTGCAGTTTGTCTTGCAAATCTTGTGTGTTTTTGATTTTAGTATTCTTGAAGACTGGTATTCTTAAGACTATATTTGTCTTTTACTGATGTGTCTTTAAGACTGTGTGTGTCTTGAAAGCTGTAGTTGTTTGAACTTAGTGTGCTTGAAGACTTTGTATTTTGGTCTGTAGTGTTTTTCGTGTTCTTAAAAGTGTTGTGTTTAAGACTGTATTTTTGGGACTGTGTATTTTTTGGACTGTAGTGTGTTTTTAAGACTTTTGTGTCTTGAAGATTTAATTTGTCTTGAAACTGAAATGTTCTTTAAGACTGTAGTTGTTTTTAAAGACTAATGCCTTTAAGACTTATTTCTTTCAACTTATGTTTTAAAAAACTTAATTTGTCTTAAAAGACTGTAGTTTCTTGTGCGTATTGTCTTAAAAACTGAGTGTGTCTTGAAAGTTTATATTTCTTTAAACTGTGTGTGTCTTTGGGTTGTAGTTGTCTTGAAAGACTGTAGTTTCTTGTAAGACTGTAGTACTTTAAGTGAGTGTGTTTTTAAAAGCTGTAGTTTTTTTAAGATTTAAATGTGTCTTGTAAGACTAGTATTTTTAAAAGAGGGCGTAAGACTGTGTGTCTTGAAGACTTTTTGTCTTTAAATTTTAGTTGTCTTGAAAGTAGTGTGCTTTAAGACTGTAGTGTTCTTTAGATTTAGTTTCTTGTAAGACTTTTGGTTGTATTGTAAGACTGTAGTTTTTTAAGTTTAAGTTTTTTAACTGGTTGTGTCTTGAAACTGTAGTTGTTTTTAAGACTGTAGTTGTCTTAAGATTAGTGTGTTTGAAATTTGTTGTCTTGTAAACTTAGTGTGTCTTAAGACAAGTGTTTTGAACTAAGTTGTCTTGAAAACTGTAGTGTGTCTTGTAAGACTGTAGTGTGTCTTGAAAGCTGTAGTGTTCTTGAAACTTGTTTTTTGAAGACTTATGTTTTCAAACTGTAGTTTTTTGAAAGACTTGTTTTCTTGTAAACTGTGGTGTTTTATAAACTTAGTGTGTCTTTCAAGACTGTAGTGTCTTGAAAAGTCTGTAGTGTGTTTTTAAGACTGAGGGGTTCTTTAAAACTTAGTGTGTCTTGTAATCTGTATTGTCTTGAAGACTGTAGTGTGTTTTAAACAAGACTGTAGTTTCTTCGCTTAGTGTGTTTTAAAAAACTTAGTTTCCAAAAGACTTAGTGTTCTTATGAACACACAGTCTTGGTTTAGACTTAAAAGACAGTATGTAACTATGAAAAAGATGAAAACCAGGGGGTGTGTATATATGTGTTTGTACATGTATGTGTAGCGTGACCTAAGTGTAAGTAGAAGTAGCAAGACTACCTGAAATTTTCATGTTTAGAAAGACAAAGTAAGCAATCCACCCATGAAAACAATTGCAGAAAAGGAAAAAGTACCTCCGGGGTTTTTTCTGTCTCCAACCTATTCCAAAAAAGGGGTAGTCCCTTTGGGGTGGTTGCTGTCTCCAACCTCCCAGGACGTTACCTCCTGGGGGTTTGCTGTTCCACCTCCCACATAAAGTGTACCTCCAGGGGTGGTTGCTGTCTCCACCTACTACAGGACATGTCCTCCATGTTTGGTTGCTGTCTCCACCTACCCACAGGACGTAGTTCCCCCAGGGGTTGGTTGCGTCTGAACCTACCCCAGGGACATGGCCTCCTGGGTGGTTGCTGTCTCCAACCTACTACAAAAAGGGTATACCCCCCTCGGGTTGCTGTCTCCCCTCCCCACAGGACGGTCCCTTCCCTGGGTTTTTGCTGTCTCCCAAACCTCTACCACAGGACGATGTACCTCCTGGGTGGTTGCTGTCCCAAACCTACAAAGAACATATATTAAACATATTTTAAAACATGATTCTTTGTGGATTGCGTGGTCCTTGGTTGACGTATATGTTTTTCGCTCCCCTGGGGAAACCAAAACAACCGGTTCGATCCTCGGCTAGTCGCAGTGTTTTATTGTTTTAAATACTTATCTTTTTCGGTTACTATTACGAAAAAAAAATGCTGATACACCGATTTTTCTTGACACATCTTTTTATACATAAAGGCTAAAATTTTATGATCGACAAAAAACTCAATTTTAAATGGTTCTCAATATTCTCAAAGAACTAAAACAATTACAAACAATGAAGAACACGTGAAGAACCCTGGACTGTAGTCTTTTTTTCAAAAATTTGTTAAAATTGGCTCTTATCTTAGGGGAATCTTTACAAGAGTGATGGACTGAACATCGTTTCCCAGACTGAGGACTGATTACCTCAAACTTCCTCTGTTATTTTTTCTTTTTGTATTGGACATGAAGCCCTGTGTGGCATTTCTTCTAAGGATATTTAAAAGTATCTAATTCTTAACTTTTCAAATCCATTTATCATATAAACTGGGTTATCAGCTGAAAAAGAAAAATTGAAAGTTTTGCATACACCCAAAAAAAATTTTGGTGAGAATAGGGAAAAAAAAAAAATCCTAAGACCAGAACTGCAGTTAATTATTGGTTATTAAATACGCTGCAAAGAAAGGATCCTGAATCAGAAAATTAAACGACAGCGAACCAAACTGGCCACGTCTTTTTTTTTTTAAATTTATGGTGATGACAGTTTTTATTCATAAATAAATTAGGGAGCAAGTACTATGACAATGTATCACATGATCAGAGAGACAAAAACGGTGTCGGTAAAAAATATGAAAAAAGCAAGACTAGTAACCTTTGTTGATGTAGGAAGAAAATGCAAAAAGCAAGACTAGAAACCCTTTTATTGATGTAAAAAGAAGCCGAAAGATCAGCTCGGGCCCAAAGGATGAAAAAGGGACATGGATCCCTGAGCGAGGAAAACGTGTTTGATTACTACCAACCCGTTCCTCCATTGCCCTCTCAGGGCGAACACGAAGCTCCCGGGTTAACCTGGTTCATCACAAATAAGAAAAAAAATGGTTAACCTTAAAAGATAGGTTTGTTTATGATTATTATTATTTTGTTTTATTAATAAAATTTGCAAAAAAATCATGGATGGATGGGTTTGAATATGGCAAGTTAGTTTTAAAAACTCCCAGGCCAGTCCCTGTGGTGAACTCTGCTCAATCCCTTGAGCTTTTTCCCCACAGCCCCTGTGCGAGATTCATTATTAAAAATCTACATTTATGGCCCAAGTTGGGGCCCCGTGCAAATTTCCCATGGGGTTCAGAAACTCCCATGGTTAAATCACTGGCCTGGATTGGAACTCACTTGCCATGGGATAACCCCACCTTTCCCCTGATTATTATTATTATTATTAGTAGTAGTAGTAGTCATTATTATTTATTATTAACAATATTTTTATTACCATTACATGCATAAGGAAAACCTTAAACCAATAGAAGTTATACAACACTTGCTGAATTGGAAGGCATTCAGCTTCCAGTCAGTGAATTGGATCACAGGTTCAATTCCTTTGATCAAGAGCCCCTCACTAGCATAAAGGAACCTCTCCCCTTATTTTCGTTATTACAGCTATTTTTCAGGTTTGTTTTAAAACACTTCCTTCTAGTATTTCATTATTAAATATTAATTTTTAAGTATCACTAGTAATTAATTATTATAAATACTTATGATAAATCACTTTCAGACTTTTAAGAATATTTTTTTATATACATTTCTTTCGTTGTCAGAGCAACTAAGAAATCAACTTTTGTTTGCTGCCTAAGTATCATATAGATTATTTATGCATATCATCAAAAGTAATAACATATTAGTATACATAAAGTGTCCAAAGTAGTAGAATGAAAAGATATGGGCTTGAAGATGTATGGAGCAGATATAAGAATGTAGTGTTAGAGTGTTCAGAAGAAGTTTGTGGATATAGGAGGGTGGGTGCGGGAGGGAAGAAGAGTGACTGGTAGAATGATGAGGTAAAGAGAGTGGTAAGAGGAAAAAAAGTTAGCATATGAGAGATTTTAAAAGGCAGAAGTGATATATGGCAGTAGTAGTATATGGACAGAAAAAGAGATGTTAAGAGAGTGGTAAGGGAATGTAAAAAGAGAGCAAATGAAAGTAGAGTGAGGTGCTGTAAACAAATTTTGCTGAGAATAAGATAAAGTTTTGAGAGAGATTAATAAGTTGAGAAATCCTAGAGAACGAATGGATTTGACAGTTAAAAACAGAAGAGGGGAGTTATTAAATGGGGAGTTGGAGGTATCAGGAAGGTGGAGGGAATATTTTGAGGAACTAAACTGTTTAACGTTGATGAAGAGTGAGGAAGAGCCAGATGTGAGTGTGGGGGAGGTTCGTGAGGCTGTGGGTAAAGCAGCTGGACTGAGGAGAACAAAACTGAAATGGAGAAATTGGTGGGGATATAGTTTTAGAGCGGTTGGTACTTTTATTTAATAAATATTCAAAAGATGGGAAGGTACCTAGGGACTGGCAGAGAGCGTACATAGTTCCTTTGTATAAAGCAGAGGGGATAAGAATTATGGGAGAAAAAGCCTGCTGAGTGTACCTGCTTGAGTTTAATTGAAAGAAGGTAAGAAGACAGAGAGCATGATCGGACATGAACAAGGAGGCTTCAGGAAGGGAAGGGGATGTGTAGACCAAGTGTATTATAAATAAGAGTAAAGAAGTCTTCGTTGCACATATGAATTCGGAAAAGGATGGGAGGAAGAGCAATGTGACAGATGGTTACTGAAAGCAGCTAAGATTTTTGACGAGGATAATGTGAGACAGGTATGTAGATGAGAGGGAGATTTTTAACAAAACATTCAGGAAGGATATAGGTGTGAGTTGGACCTGACTAGCTTGTGATGATGGGTCTGATACCGTGCTCCTTCCTTAAGTGGATGTGACCTGCTCTGACTAGGCTTGGGCCGGTGGGTGACTTGGACCTGCCTCGCATAGACCAGTAGGCCTGCTGCAGTGTTTCTTCTTTCTAATGTTCTTATGTTAAAAGTATGCCTTAGATAGAGGTGTTGGGGAGAAGTGTCGAACTGAAAGAGAGAGCTATCAAAGATATTTTTACGCTAATGATAGTGTGCATTTACGATATTCGGAAGAGAAGTAACAAAGGTTGGTCAACACGCTAGATAACAGGGATATCTTGCTACTCCTACTTACACTTTGGTCACACTTCACAGACACGCACATGCATATATATATATACATACATCTAGGTTTTTCTCCTTATTCTAAATAGCTCTTGTTCATTTTTATTTCTTCTATTGTCCATGGGGAAGTGGAAAAGAATCTTTCCTCCGTAAGCCATGCGTGTCGTATGAGGCGACTAAAATGCCGGGAGCAATGGGCTAGTAACCCCTTCTCCTGTATACATTTACTAAAAAAGAGAAGAAGAAAAACTTTATAAAACTGGGTTGTTTAAATGTGCGTGGATGTAGTGCGGATGACAAGAAACAGATGATTGCTGATGTTATGAATGAAAAGAAGTTGGATGTCCTGGCTCTAAGCGAAACAAAGCTGAAGGGGGTAGGAGAGTTTCAGTGGGGGGAAATAAATGGGATTAAATCTGGAGTATCTGAGAGAGTTAGAGCAAAGGAAGGGGTAGCAGTAATGTTAAATGATCAGTTATGGAAGGAGAAAAGAGAATATGAATGTGTAAATTCGAGAATTATGTGGATTAAAGTAAAGGTTGGATGCGAGAAGTGGGTCATAATAAGCGTGTATGCACCTGGAGAAGAGAGGAATGCAGAGGAGAGAGAGAGATTTTGGGAGATGTTAAGTGAATGTATAGGAGCCTTTGAACCAAGTGAGAGAGTAATTGTGGTAGGGGACCTGAATGCTAAAGTAGGAGAAACTTTTAGAGAAAGTGTGGTAGGTAAGTTTGGGGTGCCAGGTGTAAATGATAATGGGAGCCCTTTGATTGAACTTTGTATAGAAAGGGGTTTAGTTATAGGTAATACATATTTTAAGAAAAAGAGGATAAATAAGTATACACGATATGATGTAGGGCGAAATGACAGTAGTTTGTTGGATTATGTATTGGTAGATAAAAGACTGTTGAGTAGACTTCAGGATGTACATGTTTATAGAGGGGCCACAGATATATCAGATCACTTTCTAGTTGTAGCTACACTGAGAGTAAAAGGTAGATGGGATACAAGGAGAATAGAAGCATCAGGGAAGAGAGAGGTGAAGGTTTATAAACTAAAAGAGGAGGCAGTTAGGGTAAGATATAAACAGCTATTGGAGGATAGATGGGCTAACGAGAGCATAGGCAATGGGGTCGAAGAGGTATGGGGTAGGTTTAAAAATGTAGTGTTAGAGTGTTCAGCAGAAGTTTGTGGTTACAGGAAAGTGGGTGCAGGAGGGAAGAGGAGCGATTGGTGGAATGATGATGTAAAGAGAGTAGTAAGGGAGAAAAAGTTAGCATATGAGAAGTTTTTACAAAGTAGAAGTGATGCAAGGAGGGAAGAGTATATGGAGAAAAAGAGAGAGGTTAAGAGAGTGGTGAAGCAATGTAAAAAGAGAGCAAATGAGAGAGTGGGTGAGCTGTTATCAACAAATTTTGTTGAAAATAAGAAAAAGTTTTGGAGTGAGATTAACAAGTTAAGGAAGCCTAGAGAACAAATGGATTTGTCAGTTAAAAATAGGAGAGGAGAGTTATTAAATGGAGAGTTAGAGGTATTGGGAAGATGGAGGGAATATTTTGAGGAATTGTTAAATGTTGATGAAGATAGGGAAGCTGTGATTTCGTGTATAGGGCAAGGAGGAATAACATCTTGTAGGAGTGAGGAAGAGCCAGTTGTGAGTGTGGGGGAAGTTCGTGAGGCAGTAGGTAAAATGAAAGGGGGTAAGGCAGCCGGGATTGATGGGATAAAGATAGAAATGTTAAAAGCAGGTGGGGATATAGTTTTGGAGTGGTTGGTGCAATTATTTAATAAATGTATGGAAGAGGGTAAGGTACCTAGGGATTGGCAGAGAGCATGCATAGTTCCTTTGTATAAAGGCAAAGGGGATAAAAGAGAGTGCAAAAATTATAGGGGGATAAGTCTGTTGAGTGTACCTGGTAAAGTGTATGGTAGAATTATAATTGAAAGAATTAAGAGTAAGACGGAGAATAGGATAGCAGATGAACAAGGAGGCTTTAGGAAAGGTAGGGGGTGTGTGGACCAGGTGTTTACAGTGAAACATATAAGTGAACAGTATTTAGATAAGGCTAAAGAGGTCTTTGTGGCATTTATGGATTTGGAAAAGGCGTATGACAGGGTGGATAGGGGGGCAATGTGGCAGATGTTGCAAGTGTATGGTGTAGGAGGTAGGTTACTGAAAGCAGTGAAGAGTTTTTACGAGGATAGTGAGGCTCAAGTTAGAGTATGTAGAAAAGAGGGAAATTTTTTCCCAGTAAAAGTAGGCCTTAGACAAGGATGTGTGATGTCACCGTGGTTGTTTAATATATTTATAGATGGGGTTGTAAGAGAAGTAAATGCGAGGGTCTTGGCAACAGGCGTGGAGTTAAAAGATAAAGAATCACACACAAAGTGGGAGTTGTCACAGCTGCTCTTTGCCGATGACACTGTGCTCTTGGGAGATTCTGAAGAGAAGTTGCAGAGATTGGTGGATGAATTTGGTAGGGTGTGCAAAAGAAGAAAATTAAAGGTGAGTACAGGAAAGAGTAAGGTTATGAGGATAACAAAAAGATTAGGTGATGAAAGATTGAATATCAGATTGGAGGGAGAGAGTATGGAGGAGGTGAACGTATTCAGATATTTGGGAGTGGACGTGTCAGCGGATGGGTCTATGAAAGATGAGGTGAATCATAGAATTGATGAGGGAAAAAGAGTGAGTGGTGCACTTAGGAGTCTGTGGAGACAGAGAACTTTGTCCTTGGAGGCAAAGAGGGGAATGTATGAGAGTATAGTTTTACCAACGCTCTTATATGGGTGTGAGGCATGGGTGATGAATGTTGCAGCGAGGAGAAGGCTGGAGGCAGTGGAGATGTCATGTCTGAGGGCAATGTGTGGTGTGAATATAATGCAGAGAATTCGTAGTTTGGAAGTTAGGAGGAGGTGCGGGATTACCAAAACTGTTGTCCAGAGGGCTGAGGAAGGGTTGTTGAGGTGGTTCGGACATGTAGAGAGAATGGAGCGAAACAGAATAACTTCAAGAGTGTATCAGTCTGTAGTGGAAGGAAGGCGGGGTAGGGGTCGGCCTAGGAAGGGTTGGAGGGAGGGGGTAAAGGAGGTTTTGTGTGCGAGGGGCTTGGACTTCCAGCAGGCATGCGTGAGCGTGTTTGATAGGAGTGAATGGAGACAAATGGTTTTTAATACTTGACGTGCTGTTGGAGTGTGAGCAAAGTAACATTTATGAAGGGATTCAGGGAAACCGGCAGGCCGGACTTGAGTCCTGGAGATGGGAAGTACAGTGCCTGCACTCTGAAGGAGGGGTGTTAATGTTGCAGTTTAAAAACTGTAGTGTAAAGCACCCTTCTGGCAAGACAGTGATGGAGTGAATTTTGGTGAAAGTTTTTCTTTTTCGGGCCACCCTGCCTTGGTGGGAATCGGCCAGTGTGATAATAATAATAAAAATGTAATGAAGGAAATTAAAAATTAATATAGGAAGGAGCAAGGTGATGAGCGTAACACAAAATTTAGGCAATGAAAGACTGGAAATGAAAAATGAAGTGAACAACAAACTGATGGATAAAAAAAGGTGAGTAGTGAACTGAGGAGTCTATAGAGACAAAGAACGTTATCTATTGAGAGGAAAAAGGGGAATGAACGAGAACATTGTGGTGCCAACACTCTTATAAGGGTGAGGATCATAAGTGGTGAATGTTGCAACAAGGAGACGGCTGGATATGTCGTGTCTGAGGGCAATGTTGAGGGTGAATATGATGCAGAGAATCCATAGCTAGGAGATTAAAAATATGGATGGTTTAGGTGGTTTGGACATTTAAAAAGAATGGAACAAATTGAATGACTTGGAAGGCATATAAATCTTAAAACTAGGGAAGGCCGTCCTACGAAAGGTTGGAGAGAGGGTGATAAAGAAGGTTCTGTGTGCGAGGGGCTTAGACATCCAGAAAGTGTGTGTCAACGTGTTAGATAGGAGTGAGTGGAGGCAAGTGTTTTTTATAACGTCGTGCTGCTAAAGTATAAGCAAAAGTAACATTTATAAAGGAAATCACGAAAACCGATTTGCCGCACTTGAGTCTTGTAGGTAGCAGTGCAGTTATGAACTGTATCAGCGCCGCTCTGGCAAGACAGTAATAAGCTAAGTGATGGCGAAAGTGTTTCTTCTTTTTAGTGCCACCCTGCTCACGCTCCAACAGCTCGTTAAGCGCTAGAAACCATTCGTCTCCATTCCTAACACACCCACATATGTCTGCTGAATTTCCAAGTCCCTTGCACACAGACCCTCCTTTACCCCCTCCCTGCATCGTTTCCTAGGACGACCCCTACGTCGCCTTACCTCCACTACACCCTTATACACTCTCCAAGTCATCTTGTTTTGCTCCATCCTCTCTAAATGACCAAACCGCCTCGACAACCCCTCCTTAACTCTGTGAATAATACCTTTAGTAACTCTGCACCTACTCCTAATTTCCAGTCTACGAATTTTCTGCATAATATTTATGACACACAAATTGCCCTAAGACACGACTTCTCCACTGCCTCCTCCTCGCTGCAACATTCACAACCCAAGCTTCACACCCATGTAAGAGTGTTGGTACCACTATTCTCTCATACATTCCCTTCTTTGCCCCCATGGATAACGTGCTTTATCTCCACAGATTAATCAATTCACCACTCACCTTTATCCCTTCATCAATTCTATGGTTTACCTCGTCTTTCATAAACCCATCCGCCGACACCTCTACTCCCAAATATTTCAACACATTCACTTCTTCCATATTCCCTCCCTGCAATCTGATATCTAATTTTTCTTTACCTAACACGTTTGATACCCTCGTCACCTTACTCTTTTCAATGTTCACTTTCAACTTCCTACCTACACATATCCTCGCAAACACGTCCACTAACCTTTGCAGTTTATCTTCAGAATCTCCTTAAAGCACAGTGTCCTCAGCAAAAATTAACTGTGTCAACTCCCAATTTGTATTTGATTCCCCATATTTCAGTTCCACACACCTTCCTAACACCGTAGCATTTACTTCTTTTAAAACCTCATATATAAATATGTTAAATAACCATGGTGACATCACACATCCAAACCTAGTTTTACTGGGAAGTAACCTCTCTCACTCCTACACACTCTAACCTGAGCCTCACTGTAATCATGAAAACTACTCGATTTATTAACTTACCAACTATTCCATACACTTGCAACATCTGCCACATTGTTCATCTATCCACCCTATCAAATCCTTTTCCCAAATCCATAAATGCAACGAAAACATCTTAATGTATTCTAAATACTGTTAACTTATATGATTCTCTGTAAATACCTGGTCTACACACACCCCCTACCCTTCCTAAATTCTCCTTATTCATCTTCGATCCTGCTCTCCTTCTTACTCTTAATTCATTCAGTAGTAACTCTACCATACATCTTACCAGGTATATTCAAAAGAATTATTTCATTATATATCTTTCAATCCCTAAGAACCTTCACTTCTTTCATACGTATATTAAAGTACCAGCCATTCCAAAATTATATCCCCATCAGCTCTTAATTTTTTTTTGTCTTGATCCCACCAATCCGGATGGTTACCATTTTCCATGTTTGGACGACATAGTTGACTTAGTGGGTAAGGTCCTGTTTGTTTCTACACTGGATCTCCTTGAAGAATACTACCAGGTACCTTTAGCAGATAAAGTGAAGGAGATTTATGCCTTCGTAATTCTAGGAGGTCACTGTCAATGAGGAATGAGAAATTCGTCCGCTTCGTTCCAAAATATGATCCATCAGGCTATTAAATGACTTGAAGGCACAACGGCCTACCTTGATGATGTAGTTGTGGTTTACTGATATATGGTATCTACATGTGTCCCGTCTCTAATATCTCTTAATTAGGTTCAGGACATTCAAGTTAACAATCTTTGTAAGTTATCTTTTGCCCATTTTATTATAACTTTCCTAGGCCATGAAGTACGTAGTGGTAAAGTGGCACCCAAATTTTCCAACATTTTGGCCATTCAGAATTATCCTGAGGGTTCGTAGGTTCTGCAAAAATAATTGCAGACGTCGTAGCCTCCCTAACCTCTGTTACCAGTAACAAAACCATGTTTTCAAGCTCCTCCAGTTGTCAACAAGCCTTCTTTTTGTTTATTAAACGTCTGTTATGCGAGGCTTCCACATTGCTGTCTCTTAATTATACAAACCCATTTTTCTTACGGGTTGATGCCTGTGAGGCTGGAGTGGTTAGCAGTGAGGAACATAAACACCCATCTCTTGCGACGGTCTTTGCGCCTGCAACCCTACAGTATCTCTATCAGACACATAGCCGTAAAAAAAAAAAAAAAATTCGGACTCTCTCTCCGGAGCTTGATTTGTCAGGATGTATTTATTGTTTCAGGGAATAATGGGTAGTAAGCTCATTGTTCCCCTTATGGTAAAAGTGTAAGTAATTTGAGTAAAAGCTGGCCATAAGCTTTTCTGGTGAGGTGAATGACACTTTGCTCCCGTTCTTAAATGTCTTAGACCTACGACGCTCTACTGTCTGCTCTCTCACTCTAAGCTTCGTGCTTGACATTAAAATCCCGCTTTGGGTTGAGCACTGTCTACTGTCTTTATTCAGGAAACGTTTCGCCACACAGTGGCTTCATCAGACCAATACAAAGCAGAAAGGTGTAAGGAGAGGAGGAGTTTGCGGTAATCAGTCCCTCAGCCTGGAGTCTATGTGTTCAGTCCATCACTCTTGTAGAATGTACAGCATAGGGCCGTAGACGTGGCTTATATACTGTAGTCAGGTGAGGCGAAGCAGGAGGAGGTGGGGTCATAGTGGTATCATCCACTAGTCGAAGTAGGTCTTCGTCCAAAGGTTGAACAAGTGTAGAAGAATACTTTGTAACATGATCCCATGATGCTGCAGTGTCTGACAGTTGTGAGGCTGAGGGACTGATTACCTCAAACTCCTCCTCTCCTTAAACCTTTCTGCTTTGTATTGGACTGATGAAGCCACTGTGTGGCGAAACGTTTCCTGAATAAAGATTCCCATATGTTGCATAAGTGTCTCAATCTTCAACTTTTCGGTTTTTCAAACCATTCATCACAACTGTCTACTGTGTTAGATGGTTGAGAGCAGCAACGATTCCATTTTAGTATAACGCTTCGTGCCATGTTGGCACACTACCCAGTAAGTGATGCCTAGCCCTGGTTATTAGAACCCTTTTGGGGTAGGCGTGTGGCACACAAAGAATATGTTAAATTTATTCAACGTACGCCACGCTCATACTGGCATGTCCTCCCGACCAGCAAACCGGTAGTTAAGATTATAACAGGTAGAGCCACGTTGTCATGCTAACTACTTGGTTAAATTCTGTGAAGCAACGTATAGGAATTATGGAGCAAAGTTGGTAAACTTACCTCCAAGTCTGGTTGAAGACGGCACAACCGTGATGCTTGCTTGCAAATTGTATTAATGTATACATTATTTGTATACATCAATTATACATATCTTTGGTAAAGGAAAATATATTTAAGAAGTAATTCTCTGCTGCCTTGTGCCATGTCGCTACATAGGTAATTGCTTGTCACGTTCAGTTATGAACAGGTGCACGGACTACAAGACTACACGGGGCCACAAGACTACACGGGGCCACCAGACTACACGGGGGCACAAGACAACACGGGTGTTAGTAACACCTACCATGTCTCAGTTTGAATGTTGAGAGTTTAATACTCCCCTGATTTACAAGAATGTATAAGAACTAACTATTATGATGAGAAGAACTGGTCCAGTAAACAACCAGATGTGTTGACCGGGCTTCAGCCAGCACCTGTAAACAAACAAAACCATTAACAAATGGAGAGTAGCAGGATAAAGGGAAGATAATGTCATGGTGAGAGGACGGACAGTGAGAGAAAGGTCAGATGAAGGGAAGTAGCAGAATGAAAAAGCTAAATAAGGAAAGCAGCAAGGTGAGGGGAAGTAGCAGGATGAAGAAAGTAGCCAGGCGAAGGAAGTAGCCAGGTGAAGGGGTAGCAAGGTGAGGGAAGTTGCAAGGTGGAGGAAGTTGCAAGGTGGAGGAAGTTGCAAGGTGGAGGAAGTTGCAAGGTGGAGGAAGTTGCAAGGTGGAGGAAGTAGCAAGGTGGAGGAAGTAGCAAGGTGGAGGAAGTAGCAAGGTGAAGGAAGTAGCAAGGTGAGGGAAGTAACAAGGTGAAGGAAGTAGCAAGGTGAAGGAAGTAGCAAGGTGAAGGAAGTAGCGAGGTGAGGGAAGTAGCAAGGTGAAGGAAGTAGCAAGGTGAATGAAGCAGCAAGGTGAGGGAAGTAGCAAGGTGAGGGAAGTAGCAAGGTAAAGGAAGTAGCAAGGTGAAGGAAGTAGCAAGGTGAAGAAAGTAGGAAGGTGAAGGAAGTAGCAAGGTGAAGGAAGTAGCAAGGTGAAGGAAGTAGCAAGGTGGAGGAAGTAGCAAGGTGAGGGAAGTAGCAAGGTGAAGGAAGTAGCAAGGTGAGGGAAGTAACAAGGTGAAGGAAGTAGCAAGGTGAAGAAAGTAGCAAGGTGAAGGAAGTAGCAAGGTGAAGGAAGTAGCGAGGTGAGGGAAGTAGCAAGGTGAAGGAAGCAGCAAGGTGAGGGAAGTAGCAAGGTGAGGGAAGTAGCAAGGTAAAGGAAGTAGCAAGGTGAAGGAAGTGGCAAGGTGAAGAAAGTAGGAAGGTGAAGGAAGTAGCAAGGTGAGGGAAGTAGCAAGGTGAAGGAAGTAGAAGGTGAAGGAAGTAGCGAGGTGAGGGAAGTACCAAGGTGAAGGAAGTAGCAAGGTGAGGGAAGTAGCAAGGTAAGGGAAGTACCAAGGTGAAGGATGCAGCAAGGTGAAGGAAGTAGGAAGGTGAAGGAAGCATCAAGGTGAAGGAAGTAGCAAGGTGAAGGAAGTAGCAAGGTGAAGGAAGTAGCAAAGTGAAGGAAGTAGCAAGGTGAGGGAAGTAGCAAGGTGAGGGAAGAAGCAAGGTGAAGGAAGTAGCAAGGTGAGGGAAGTAGAAAGGTGAAGGAAGTAGCAAGGTGAAGGAAGTAGCAAGGTGAAGGAAGTAGCAAGGTGAAGGAAGTAGCAAGGTAAGGGAAGTAGCAAGGTGAGGGAAGCAGCAAGGTGAGGGAAGTAGCAAGGTGAAGGAAGTAGCAAGGTGAAGGAAGTAGCAAGGTGAGGGAAGTAGCAAGGTGAAGGATGTAGCAAGGTGAAGGAAGTAGCAAGGTGAAGGAAGTAGCAAGGTGAGGGAAGTAGCATGGTGAGGGAAGTAGCAAGGTGAGGGAAGTAACAAGGTGAAGGACGTAGCAAGGTGAGGGAAGTAGCAAGGTGAAGGAAGTAGCAAGGTGAAGGAAGTAGCAAGGTGAAGGAAGTAGAAAGGTGAGGGAAGTAGCAAGATGAGGGAAGCAGCAAGGTGAGGGAAGTAGCAAGGTGAGGGAAGTAGCAAGGTGAGGGAAGTAGCAAGGTGAGGGAAGTAGCAAAGGGAGAGAAGTAGCAAGGTGAGGGAAGTAGCAAGGTGAGGGAAGTAGAAAGGTGAGGAAAGTAGCAAGATGAGGGAAGCAGCAAGGTGAGGGAAGTAGCAAGGTGAGGGAAGTAGCAAGGTGAGGGAAGTAGCAAGGTGAGGGAAGTAGCAAAGGGAGAGAAGTAGCAAGGTGAGGGAAGTAGCAAGGTGAGGGAAGTAGAAAGGTGAGGAAAGTAGCAAGGTGAGGGAAGTAGCAAGGTGAGGGAAGTAGCAAGGTGAGAGAAGTAACAAGGTGAGGGAAGTAGCAAGGTGAGGGAAGTAGCAAAGTGAGAGAAGTAGCAAGGTGAGGGAAGTAGCAAGGTGAGGGAAGTAGCAAGGTGAGGGAGGTAGCAAGGTGGGGGAAGTAGCAAGGTGGGGGAAGTAGCAAGATGAGGGAAGTAGCAAGGTGAAGGAAGTAGCAAGGTGAGGGAAGTAGCAAGGTGAGGGAAGTAGCAAGGTGAGAGAAGTAGCAGGGTGAAGGAAGTAGCAAGGTGAAGGAAGTAGCAAGGTGAGCGAAGTAGCAAGGTGAGGGAAGTAGCAAGGTGAGGGAAGTAGCAAGGTGAGGGAAGTAGCAAGGTGAGGGAAGTAGCAAGGTGAGGGAAGTAGCAAGGTGAAGGAAGTATCAAGGTGAGGGAAGTAGCAAGGTGAGGCAAGAAGCAAGGTGAGGGAAGTAGCAAGGTGAAGGAAGTAGCAAGGTGAAGGAAGTAGCAAGGTGATGGAAGTAGCAAGGTGAAGGAAGTAGCAAGGTGAGGGAAGTAACAAGGTGAGGGAAGTAGCAAGGTGAAGGAAGTAGCAAGATGTAGGAAGTAGCAAGGTGATGGAAGTAGCAAGGTGAGGGAAGTAGCAAGGTGAAGGAAGTAGCAAGGTGAAGGAAGTAGCAAGGTGAAGGAAGTAGCAAGGTGAGGGAAGTAGCAAGGTGAAGGAAGTAGCAAGGTGAAGGAAGTAGCAAGGTGAGGGAAGTAGCAAGGTGAGGGAAGTAGCAAGGTGAAGGAAGTAGCAAGGTGAGGGAAGTAGCAAGGTGAGGGAAGTAGCAAGGTGATGGAAGTAGCAAGGTGAGGGAAGTAGCAAGGTGAAGGAAGTAGTAAGGTGAAGGAAGTAGCAAGGTGAAGGAAGTAGCAAGGTGAGGGAAGTAGCAAGGTGAGGGAAGTAGCAAGGTGACGGAAGTAGCAAGGTGAGGGAAGTAGCAAGGTGAGGGAAGTAGCAAGGTGAGGGAAGTAGCAAGGTGAGGGAAGTAGCAAGGTGAGGGAAGTAGCAAGGTGAAGGAAGTAGCAAGGTGAGGGAAGTAGCAAGATGAGGGAAGCAGCAAGGTGAGGGAAGTAGCAAGGTGAGGGAAGTAGCAAGGTGAGAGAAGTAGCAAGGTGAGGGAAGTAGCAAGGTGAGGAAAGTAGCAAGGTGAGGGAAGTAGCAAGGCGAGGGAAGTAACAAGGTGAGAGAAGTAACAAGGTGAGGGAAGTAGCAAGGTGAGGGAAGTAGCAAGGTGAGGGAAGTAGCAAGGTGAGAGAAGTAGCAAGGTGAAGGAAGCAGCAAGGTGAGGGAAGTAGCAAGGTGAGGGAGGTAGCAAGGTGAGGGAAGTAGCAAGGTGAGGGAAGTAGCAAGGTGAAGGAAGTAGCAAGGTGAAGGAAGTAGCAAGGTGAGGGAAGTAGCAAGGTGAGGGAAGTAGCAAGGTGAGGGAAGTAGCAAGGTGAGGGAAGTAGCAAGGTGAAGGAAGTATCAAGGTGAGGGAAGTAGCAAGGTGAGGCAAGAAGCAAGGTGAGGGAAGTAGCAAGGTGAAGGAAGTAGCAAGGTGAAGGAAGTAGCAAGATGAAGGAAGTAGCAAGGTGAAGGAAGTAGCAAGGTGATGGAAGTAGCAAGGTGAAGGAAGTAGCAAGGTGAGGGAAGTAACTAGGTGAGGGAAGTAGCAAGGTGAAGGAAGTAGCAAGATGAAGGAAGTAGCAAGGTGATGGAAGTAGCAAGGTGAGGGAAGTAGCAAGGTGAGGGAAGTAACTAGGTGAGGGAAGTAGCAAGGTGAAGGAAGTAGCAAGATGAAGGAAGTAGCAAGGTGATGGAAGTAGCAAGGTGAGGGAAGTAGCAAGGTGAAGGAAGTAGCAAGGTGAAGGAAGTAGCAAGGTGAAGGAAGTAGTAAGGTGAGGGAAGTAGCAAGGTGAAGGAAGTAGCAAGGTGAGGGAAGTAGCAAGGTGAGGGAAGTAGCAAGGTGAAGGAAGTAGCAAGGTGAGGGAAGTAGCAAGGTGAGGGAAGTAGCAAGGTGATGGACGTAGCAAGGTGAGGGAAGTAGCAAGGTGAAGGAAGTAGCAAGGTGAAGGAAGTAGCAAGGTGAAGGAAGTAGCAAGGTGAAGGAAGTAGCAAGGTGAGGGAAGTAGCAAGGTGAGGGAAGTAGCAAGGTGAAGGAAGTAGCAAGGTGATGGAAGTAGCAAGGTGAGGGAAGTAGCAAGGTGAGGGAAGTAGCAAGGTGAGGGAAGTAGCAAGGTGAGGGAAGTAGCAAGGTGAAGGAAGTAGCAAGGTGAGGGAAGTAGCAAGATGAGGGAAGCAGCAAGGTGAGGGAAGTAGCAAGGTGAGGGAAGTAGCAAAGTGAGAGAAGTAGCAAGGTGAAGGAAGTAGCAAGGTGAGGGAAGTTGCAAGGTGAGGAAAGTAGCAAGGCGAGGGAAGTAGCAAGGCGAGGGAAGTAACAAGGTGAGAGAAGTAACAAGGTGAGGGAAGTAGCAAGGTGAGGGAAGTAGCAAGGTGAGGGAAGTAGCAAGGTGAGAGAAGTAGCAAGGTGAAGGAAGCAGCAAGGTGAGGGAAGTAGCAAGGTGAGGGAGGTAGCAAGGTGAGGGAAGTAGCAAGGTGAAGGAAGTAGCAAGGTGAAGGAAGTAGCAAGGTGAGGGAAGTAGCAAGGTGAGGGAAGTAACAAGGTGAAGGAAGTAGCAAGGTGAAGGAAGTAGCAAGGTGAAGGAAGTAGCAAGGTGAAGGAAGTAGCAAGGTAAGGGAAGTAGCAAGGTGAGGGAAGCAGCAAGGTGAGGGAAGTAGCAAGGTGAGGGAAGTAACAAGGTGAAGGAAGTAGCAAGGTGAGGGAAGTAGCAAGGTGAAGGAAGTAGCAAGGTGAAGGAAGTAGCAAGGTGAAGGAAGTAGCAAGGTGAAAGAATTAGCAAGGTGAAGGATGTAGCAAGGTTAAGGAAGTAGCAAGGTGAAGGAAGTAGCAAGGTGAAGGAAGTAGCAAGGTGAGGGAAGTAGCAAGGTGAGGGAAGTAGCTAGGTGAGGGAAGTAACAAGGTGAAGGAAGTAGCAAGGTGAGGGAAGTAGCAAGGTGAAGGAAGTAGCAAGGTGAAGGAAGTAGCAAGGTGAAGGAAGTAGAAAGGTGAGGGAAGTAGCATGATGAGGGAAGCAGCAAGGTGAGGGAAGTAGCAAGGTGAGGAAAGTAGCAAGGTGAGGGAAGTAGCAAAGGGAGAGAAGTAGCAAGGTGAGGGAAGTAGCAAGGTGAGGAAAGTAGCAAGGTGAGGGAAGTAGCAAGGTGAGGGAAGTAGCAAGGTGAGAGAAGTAACAAGGTGAGGGAAGTAGCAAGGTGAGGAAAGCAGCAAGGTGAGAGAAGTAGCAAGGTGAGGGAAGTAGCAAGGTGAGGGAGGTAGCAAGGTGAGGGAAGTAGCAAGGTGAAGGAAGTAGCAAGGTGAAGGAAGTAGCAAGGTGAGGGAAGTAGCAAGGTGAGGGAAGTAGCAAGGTGAGAGAAGTAGCAGAGTGAAGGAAGTAGCAAGGTGAAGGAAGTAGCAAGGTGAGGGAAGTAGCAAGGTGAGGGAAGTAGCAAGGTGAGGGAAGTAGCAAGGTGAAGGAAGTAGCAAGGTGAGGGAAGTAGCAAGGTGAGGGAAGTAGCAAGGTGAAGGAAGTAGCAAGGTGAAGGAAGTAGCAAGGTGAAGGAAGTAGCTAGGTGAAGGAAGTAGCAAGGTGAAGGAAGTAGCAAGGTGAGGGAAGTAGCAAGGTGAGGGAAGTAGCAAGGTGAAGGAAGTAGCAAGGTGAAGGAAGTAGCAAGGTGAGGGAAGTAGCAAGGTGAGGGAAGTAGCAAGGTGATGGAAGTAGCAATGTGAAGGAAGTAGCAAGGTGAGGGAAGTAGCAAGGTGAGGGAAGTAGCAAGGTGAAGGAAGTAGCAAGGTGAAGGAAGTAGCAAGGTGAGGGAAGCAGCAAGGTGAGGGAAGCAGCAAGGTGAGGGAAGTAGCAAAGTGAGAGAAGTAGCAAGGTGAGGGAAGTAGCAAGGTGAGGGAAGTTGCAAGGTGAGGAAAGTTGCAAGGTGAGGGAAGTAGCAAGGTGAGAGAAGTAACAAGGTGAGGGAAGTAGCAAGGTGAGAGAAGTAGCAAGGTGAAGGAAGCAGCAAGGTGAGGGAAGTAGCAAGGTGAGGGAGGTAGCAAGGTGAGGGAAGTAGCAAGGTGAGGGAAGTAGCAAGGTGAAGGAAGTAGCAAGGTGAAGGAAGTAGCAAGGTGAGGGAAGTAGCAAGGTGAGGGAAGTAGCAAGGTAAGGGAAGTACCAAGGTGAAGGATGCAGCAAGGTGAAGGAAGTAGGAAGGTGAAGTAAGCAGCAAGGTGAAGGAAGTAGCAAGGTGAAGGAAGTAGCAAGGTGAGGGAAGTAGCAAGGTGAGGGAAGTAGCAAGGTGAGGGAAGAAGCAAGGTGAAGGAAGTAGCAAGGTGAGGGAAGTAGCAAGGTGAAGGAAGTAGCAAGGTGAAGGAAGTAGCAAGGTGAAGGAAGTAGCAAGGTGAAGGAAGTAGCAAGGTGAAGGAAGTAGCAAGGTAAGGGAAGTAGCAAGGTGAGGGAAGCAGCAAGGTGAGGGAAGTAGCAAGGTGAAGGAAGTAGCAAGGTGAGGGAAGTAGCAAGGTGAAGGATGTAGCAAGGTGAAGGAAGTAGCAAGGTGAAGGAAGTAGCAAGGTGAAGGAAGTAGCAAGGTGAAGGAAGTAACAAGGTGAGGGAAGTAGCAAGGTGAGGGAAGTAACAAGGTGAGGGAAGTAACAAGGTGAAGGAAGTAGCAAGGTGAGGGAAGTAGCAAGGTGAAGGAAGTAGCAAGGTGAACGAAGTAGAAAGGTGAAGGAAGTAGAAAGGTGAGGGAAGTAGCAAGGTGAGGGAAGTAACAAGGTGAGGGAAGTAACAAGGTGAAGGAAGTAGCAAGGTGAGGGAAGTAGCAAGGTGAAGGAAGTAGCAAGGTGAACGAAGTAGAAAGGTGAAGGAAGTAGAAAGGTGAGGGAAGTAGCAAGATGAGGGAAGCAGCAAGATGAGGGAAGCAGCAAGGTGAGGGAAGCAGCAAGGTGAGGGAAGCAGCAAGGTGAGGGAAGCAGCAAGATGAGGGAAGCAGCAAGATGAGGGAAGCAACAAGATGAGGGAAGCAGCAAGATGAGGGAAGCAGCAAGATGAGGGAAGCAGCAAGGTGAGGGAAGCAGCAAGATGAGGGAAGCAGCAAGATGAGGGAAGCAGCAAGATGAGGGAAGCAGCAAGATGAGGGAAGCAGCAAGATGAGGGAAGCAGCAAGATGAGGGAAGCAACAAGATGAGGGAAGCAGCAAGATGAGGGAAGCAGCAAGATGAGGGAAGCAGCAAGGTGAGGGAAGCAGCAAGATGAGGGAAGCAGCAAGATGAGGGAAGCAACAAGATGAGGGAAGCAGCAAGATGAGGGAAGCAGCAAGATGAGGGAAGCAGCAAGGTGAGGGAAGCAGCAAGATGAGGGAAGCAGCAAGATGAGGGAAGCAGCAAGATGAGGGAAGCAGCAAGATGAGGGAAGCAACAAGATGAGGGAAGCAGCAAGATGAGGGAAGCAGCAAGGTGAGGGAAGCAGCAAGGTGAGGGAAGCAGCAAGGTGAGGGAAGCAGCAAGATGAGGGAAGCAGCAAGGTGAGGGAAGCAGCAAGATGAGGGAAGCAGCAAGATGAGGGAAGCAGCAAGATGAGGGAAGCAGCAAGGTGAGGGAAGCAGCAAGATGAGGGAAGCAGCAAGATGAGGGAAGCAGCAAGATGAGGGAAGCAGCAAGATGAGGGAAGCAGCAAGGTGAGGGAAGCAGCAAGGTGAGGGAAGCAGCAAGATGAGGGAAGCAGCAAGGTGTGGGAAGCAGCAAGGTGAGGGAAGCAGCAAGATGAGGGAAGCAGCAAGGTGAGGGAAGCAGCAAGATGAGGGAAGCAGCAAGGTGAGGGAAGCAGCAAGGTGAGGGAAGCAGCAAGATGAGGGAAGCAGCAAGATGAGGGAAGCAGCAAGGTGAGGGAAGCAGCAAGGTGAGGGAAGCAGCAAGATGAGGGAAGCAGCAAGATGAGGGAAGCAGCAAGGTGAGGGAAGCAGCAAGGTGAGGGAAGCAGCAAGATGAGGGAAGCAGCAAGATGAGGGAAGCAGCAAGGTGAGGGAAGCAGCAAGGTGAGGGAAGCAGCAAGGTGAGGGAAGCAGCAAGGTGAGGGAAGCAGCAAGATGAGGGAAGCAGCAAGGTGAGGGAAGCAGCAAGATGAGGGAAGCAGCAAGATGAGGGAAGCAGCAAGGTGAGGGAAGCAGCAAGGTGAGGGAAGCAGCAAGGTGAGGGAAGCAGCAAGGTGAGGGAAGCAGCAAGGTGAGGGAAGCAGCAAGGTGAGGGAAGCAGCAAGGTGAGGGAAGCAGCAAGATGAGGGAAGCAGCAAGATGAGGGAAGCAGCAAGGTGAGGGAAGCAGCAAGGTGAGGGAAGCAGCAAGGTGAGGGAAGCAGCAAGGTGAGGGAAGCAGCAAGATGAGGGAAGCAGCAAGGTGAGGGAAGCAGCAAGATGAGGGAAGCAGCAAGATGAGGGAAGCAGCAAGGTGAGGGAAGCAGCAAGGTGAGGGAAGCAGCAAGGTGAGGGAAGCAGCAAGGTGAGGGAAGCAGCAAGATGAGGGAAGCAGCAAGTTGAGGGAAGCAGCAAGGTGAGGGAAGCAGCAAGTTGAGGGAAGCAGCAAGGTGAGGGAAGCAGCAAGGTGAGGGAAGCAGCAAGGTGAGGGAAGCAGCAAGGTGAGGGAAGCAGCAAGGTGAGGGAAGCAGCAAGGTGAGGGAAGCAGCAAGGTGAGGGAAGCAGCAAGGTGAGGGAAGCAGCAAGGTGAGGGAAGCAGCAAGGTGAGGGAAGCAGCAAGGTGAGGGAAGCAGCAAGGTGAGGGAAGCAGCAAGGTGAGGGAAGCAGCAAGGTGAGGGAAGCAGCAAGGTGAGGGAAGCAGCAAGGTGAGGGAAGCAGCAAGGTGAGGGTGTGAAGGCTTACTCAGCCCTGTAACAACTTCAGACCATATTACCAAGGCTGGCTCCTCCTCAGGAAATTTAATGAATAGAAAAAGAAATAATAATTCACAAAGCTAAACACTTTATTATTTAGTAATCAAAGATAAAACATTGAAACATGAAGGTGTATCCTACTTGAAAGAAAAATGAAAAATGAAATGGAAAAATTACATTTGAATTCAACGCTAATATGTATAGTTATACTGTGGTGTCTGGTTGGGGTTGACACCGTCTTGTAGAAATTGTATCCATTACTGATGATGTGGGGGAGTCACAGGTGTTGGTGACAACCAAACGACTAGTTCTTCACAGAGTCTATAGCCTTGAATAGTCAGTCCAGATGACAGGAATGCAGGTTCTTTACCACTGCGAAGATGAGGGGTAGCCGTCTGCGGTTTACTGTAAGTAATCAGGTAGGTAGATCAATAAGAGACGTCTCGGGACTTTCGTCCATCTCCTTCAACACTTTTCTTTGGTTGGCAGATGACCCAAGCTGTCATTCCAAGCTGTAAAGAGACAAAGGTTACCCACTGCTTAAGAAATCACTTTCCATGATAAGTACTGTATTTAAAAGCAATGGTGATTATCTAAACATCTAACATGGAGATCAAGGCTGAAAGGACTAAGTTTATTATTGGTCAAAAGTGAAGCTTTCAACCAATATGTTCACTAGAATAGGAGCAGAGGCTTTTACTTACAGTTGTGCTGGGAGCTGCGAATCAAGTGATTACTGCTTGGTCCGAGCCCCACACGTCACCTTTCGGGGTGGGGAAAATAGGAGGGGGGAGGGGATAGCGGGAGCTAGACTGACCCTACCTTAACAAGCAGCCGGCAATCAAACTATCGTTACCATATACTCGCTCGCTACTCCTATCTGTTGAACTTTTCGCTCACACGGTGTCTTCGATGGAGGTCATTGTCATGGTAATCCAGGTGTCATCTGATTAAGACAGCGATATAAGCTATGGCTTATATCGCTGTCTTAATCAGATATGAAGATGAGGAATAGAATTGGAGCGAGTACTGTGCCTTGTGGAACAGAGTTTTTCACCGTAGCTGCCTCAGACTTTACTCTGTTCAATATTACTCTTTGTGTTCTATTTGTCAGGAAGTTGTAGATCCATCTACCAGCTTTTCCTGTTATTCCATTATTACGCATTTTGTGCACTATTATACAATGGTCACACTTGCCAAAAGCTTTTACAAAATCTGTTTATGCTACATCCCTATTTTGTTTATCCTCTACAACATCCAGGACCTTGTCATAGTGATCCAGTAGCTGGGACAGGCAGGAGCGACCTGCTCTAAACCCGTGTTGCCCTGGGTTGCATAACTAATGGGTATCTAGGTGATTGGCAGTCTTGCTTCTTAGAACCATTTCAGAGATTTTTATGGTATGGAACGTTAGCACTATTGGTCTGTAGTTCTTTGCCTTAGCTTTACTGACCCCTTTGTGAAGTGGGGCTATGTCTGATGCTTTAGCAGCTGTGGGACAGCCCCTGTGTCCATCCTCCCTCTCCACAGGATGTTAAAAGCACGTGATAGGGGCTTCTTGCAGTTCTTGATGAACACGGAGTTCCATGAGTCTGGCCCTGGGGCAGAGTGCATGGGCATGTCATTTATCACCTTATCGAAGTCATTTGGTGTCAGGATAATATCAGATAGGTTTGTGTACCCAAATTCTATGTCTCAAAAAAAAATCATTCTGGCCTTCGACTCTCAGTTTGATTAGCGGCTCGCTAAAAACCAAGTCATACCGGAACTTGAGAAGCTCACTCATTTCCTTCCTGTCATCTGTGTAGGACCCATCTCATTTAAGTAAGTAAGTAAGTAAGTTCATTCAGGTATACACAAATACAGTTACATAGAATTATCATACATAGCAGCATATGTGTAGAGAACCTGGGATAACCCAAAAAAATCAGACACAGTGACTTATTTCCATTGGGGCCCAATACTGGATGTTGTTCTCGACTTTGCTTTGGCATAAGAAATACTTTGGGTTTCTTTCAATATCGTTTATGGCTTTTAGTTTTTCCCTCTATTCTTGACTCCTGTAAGATTAGTTTAGTTTATTTGTTTTAGCTTTAGCTCGATGTTCACTAATTCTCTGACCAGTGCCTCCCTACATGTTACAGATATATTAGCCTCTTTTAGTCGCTCTGTTATTCTTTGCCTTCGCCTGTCTTTTTCTAGTTTACATCTCTTTTACATACCATGAGTGCCACAGAGTTAATTTGTTCTATACATAGGTCGGGAAAAGATGAGATAAGATTTTCCTCGGATTTTTAACCCCGGGGGGTTAGCCACCCGGGATAACCCAAGAAAGACAGTGCGTCATCGAGGACTGTCTGTCTTATTTTCATTGGGGTCCTCAATCTTGCCCCCCAGGATGCGACCCACACCAGTTGACTAACACCCAGGTACCTACTTGCTTAGGCTAACTTCCCAGTTTATATCGTTTAGGAATTGGTTTACTTGGTCCCACCTTTTTTTTTCATTTGCTTTTGTTCTTGTTGTTGTTATTGAAGTTGAATTTGGTGAAGGTTCCCTCGTGACTGATCTCATTTTGTCGGTCTGGGGCTCCACGCATACATGTCTGAACCTCTATTATGTTGTGATCTGAGTATATTGTTTTTGATATGGTGACATTTAGTATCAGATCAACATTGTTCGTGAAGATGTCTAGTGTATTCTCCAATCTTGTTGGCTCTATTATTTGTTGGTCTAAGGTGAATTTGGTGCAGAGATTTAAAAGCCCGTGTGTGTGTGAGTTCTCATCTGAGCTGCCTCCTGGTGTTTTCTCTTACCTGGAGTTTACCTGGAGAGAGTTCCGGGGGTCAACGCCCCCGCGGCCCGGTCTGTGACCAGGCCTCCTGGTGGATCAGAGCCTGATCAACCAGGCTGTTGCTGCTGGCTGCACGCAAACCAACGTACGAGCCACAGCCCGGCTGATCCGGAACCGACTTTAGGTGCTTGTCCAGTGCCAGCTTGAAGACTGCCAGGGGTCTGTTGGTAATCCCCCTTATGTGTGCTGGGAGGCAGTTGAACAGTCTCGGGCCCCTGACACTTATTGTATGGTCTCTTAACGTGCTAGTGACACCCCTGCTTTTCATTGGGGGGATGGTGCTTCGTCTGCCAAGTCTTTTGCTTTCGTAGTGACTGATTCTCGTGTGCAAGTTCGGTACTAGTCCCTCTAGGATTTTCCAGGTGTATATAATCATGTATCTCTCCCTCCTGCGTTCCAGGGAATACAGGTTTAGGAACCTCAAGCGCTCCCAATAATTGAGGTGTTTTATCTCCGTTATACAACAATATTTGCTACATTCCTCCATTTTAGGTGCCTTACCTGGAGTTTACCTGGAGAGAGTTCCGGGGGTCAAAGCCCCCGCGGCCCGGTCTGTGACCAGGCCTCATGGTGGATCAGCGCCTGATCAACCAGGCTGTTACTGCTGGCTGCACGCAATCCAACGTACGAGCCACAGCCCGGCTGGTCAGGTACCGACTTTAGGTGCTTGTCCAGTGCCAGCTTGAAGACAGCCAGGGGTCTATTGGTAATCCCCCTTATGTATGCTGGGAGGCAGTTGAACAGTCTCGGGCCCCTGACACTTATTGCATTGTCTCTTAACGTGCTAGTGACACCCCTGCTTTTCATTTCGGGATGTTGCATCGTCTGCCGAGTCTTTTGCTTTCGTTGTGAGTGATTTTCGTGTGCAAGTTTGGTACTAGTCCCTCTAGGATTTTCCAAGTGTATATAATCTTGTATCTCTCCCGCCTGCGTTCCATGGAGTACAGGTTTAGGAACCTCAAGCGCTTCCAGTAATTGAGGTGTTTTATCTCAGTTATGCGTGCCATGAAGGTTCTCTGTACATTTTCTAGGTCAGAAATTTCACCTGCCTTGAAAGGTGCTGTTAGTGTGCAGCAATATTCCAGCCTAGATAGAACGAGTGACCTGAAGTGTCATCATAGGCTTGGCATCCCTAGTTTTGAAGGTTTTCATTATCCATCCTGTCATTTTTCAAGCAGATGCGATTGATACAATGTTAGGGTCCTTGAAGGTGAGATCCTCCGACATGATCACTCCCAGGTCTTTGACGTTGGTTTTTCGCTCTATTTTGTGGCCAGAATTTGTTTTGTACTCTGATGAAGTTTTAATTTCCTGATGTTTACCATATCGGAGTAATTGAAATTTCTCATCGTTGAACTTCATATTGTTTTCTGCAGCCCACTAAAAGATTTTGTTGATGTCCGCCTGGAGTCTTGCAGTGTCTGCAATGGAATACACTGTCATGCAGATTCGGGTGTCACCTGCAAAGGAAGACACGGTGCTGTGGCTGACATCCTTGTCTGTGTCAGAAATGAGGATGAGAAACAAAATGGGAGCGTGTACTGTGCCTCAGACTTTACTCCGTTGACTACTACACTTTGTGCTCTGTTTGTGAGGAAATTATTGATTCATCTACCAACTTTTCCTGTTATTCCTTTAGCACGCATTTTGTGCGCTATTACGCCATGGTCACACTTGTCGAAGTCTTTTGCAAAGTCTGTATATATTACATCTGCATTCTTTTTGTCTTCTAGTGCATCTAGGACCTTGTCGTAGTGAACCAGTAGTTGTGACAGACAGGAACGATCTGCTCTAAACCCATGTTGCCCTGTGTTGTGTAATTGACGGAGTTTCATGAGTCTGACCCTGGGGCAGAATGCAAGGGCATGTCATTTATCGCCAGTTCATCTGTCATCTGTGTAGAACCCATCTTGCTTAAGTAGGGGCCCAGTACTGGATGTTGTTCTCGACTTTCATTTGGCATAAGAAAAGAAATACTTTGGGTTTCTTTCGATTTCATTTATGGCTTTTAGTTCTTTCCTATAAGATTCCTTTAGCTTAAGTTCGATGTTTGCTATTTCTCTGACCGGTGTCACCCTACGCATTTCAGATATATTGGCCTCGTTTAGCCGTTCTGCTATTCTTTTCCGTCGCCAGTAAAGGGAGCCCCTGTCTCTTTCTCTTTTACATCTACTCCTCCTTTTTCTTCAAGGAATAAGCCTTGAGCATACTTCGAGTGCCACCGAGTTAATCTGTTCTAGGCATAAGTTTGAGTCTCTGTTGCTTAGTCTATCTTCCCAGCTTATATCGTTTGGTTTACTTGGTCCCACTTTGTTCTTGTTATTCAAGTTGAATTTGGTGAAGGCTCCCTTGTGACTAATATTTTGTCGGTCTGGGGCTCCGCGCATTCATGTCTGAACCTCGATTATGTTGTGATCTGAGTATATTGTTTTTGATATTGTGACATTTCGTATCAGATCATCATTGTTAGTGAAGATGAGGTCTAGTGTATTCTCCAGTCTAGTAGGCTCTATTATTTGCTGGTTTAAGATGAATTTTGTGCAGTGATTTAAAAGCTCGTGTGTGTGTGAGTTCTCGTCTGAGCTGCCTCCTGGTGTTATCACTGAAACAATATTATTTACTATATTCCTCCATTTTAGGTGCATCAAGTTGAAATCCCCCAGAAGCAAGATGTTGGGGGCAAGAGCTGGAAGATTTTCCAGACAGTGGTCAATTTTTAACAGCTGTTCCTGGAATTGCTGGGACGTTGCATCCGGAGGCTTGTAGACTACCACAATGGTTTTGGTTCTCGATCTTTACTGCTAAAACTTCCACTACATCATTTGAAGCATTAAGCAGTTCTGTGCAAATAAGTGACTCTGCGATATATAGGCCAACCCCCTCCTTTTGCCTGTTCACTCTGTCGCATCTGTATAGGTTGTAACCTGGGATCCATATTTCGTTGTCCAAGTGATCTTTTATGTGGGGTCTCTGTAAAAGCCGCGAGCATTGTGTTTGCCTCTGCAAGCAGTCCGTGGATGAAAGGTATTTTGTTGTTCGTTGCTGGCTTTAGACCCTGTATATTTGCAAAGAAGAATGTCATCGGACTGGTGGTATTGGTGGCACTGGGGGGGACTTTTTTCCGGCACTAGTATCTGTATCTGTTGGTTTGGAGTGGAGGCTATCGACTGTGGTTCCACTCAAGAAATGACTGGATTTGACGTACGATTTCTGCCATTTCTTACCAGTTTTTTTCTTCCTGACACTAAAAAACCTCTCCCTCTTGAGTGGCTGTGGCTACCCAGGTTTTTCCATGGCCTGGATGTTTTGTATCTTTTTGTCCCCTTTAGATGGTGTGCCTGGCAATTTAAGTTATAGCACAGTCTTTCCTGTACTGAAGAGGAACACATTTCAGGGTGAAAAAGCTTACAGGAAGGGAGTTTGCATTTTCCTGTTGTCATATGGGCACGACATTTTCTAGGGTGGTCACAGTTGCACGTCCTATCTGTTTTTCCAGATTTCCCATGCCTGCAGATACCAAGTGCATAGTATGTGCACAGGCTTGGTTTCCGTTTGCCTTGGGTTTTTGTGACAGTATTCCCTTATGTGCCTTAGGAGCAAGATGTTAAGGGAAAAGAGCTAGAAGCTTTTCCATACAGTGGTCAATTTTCAAAAGCTGTAAACCGATGTACAAACCACAGCCTGGCTGGTCAGGTACTGACTTTAGGTGCCTGTCCAGCACTTTCTTGAAGACAACCAGGGGTCTATTGGAATTCCCCCTTATGTATGCTGGGAGGCAGTTGAACAGTCTTTGGCCCCTAACATTTAATGTGTTGTCTCTTATCGATGCAAAGCCCATGATGACACTCTTCAGGTCACTTGTTCTATCTAGGCTGGAATTTTGCTGCACACTAACAGCACCTTTCAAGGCAGGTGAAAATGCTGACCTAGAAAATGTACAGAGAATCTTCACGGCGCGCACAACGGAGATAAAATACCTCAATTACTGGGAGCGCTTGAAGTTCCTGAACCTGTACTCCCTGGAACTCAGGCGGGAGAGATACATGATTATATACACATGGAAAATCCTAGAGGGACTAGTACCGAACTTGAACACGAAAATCACTCACTACGAAAGCAAAAGACTTGGCAGACGATGCAACATCCCCCCAATGAAAAGCAGGGGTGTCACTAGCACGTTAAGAGACCATACAATAAGTGTCAGGGGCCCGAGACTGTTCAACTGCCTCCCAGCATACATAAGGGGGGTTACCAACAGACCCCTGGCAGTCTTCAAGCTGGCACGTGTGTGTGTGTGTCAACGTGCCTCGTTGTGCTCCGGGTTTTCTCGTGTTTTCACGGTCGCTCTTACGTGCTAGAACTTTAATTTGTGTCATCAATCCTATACGATACATCCCTCTAGCGCCTGGAACCAATCTTGGGCGGAAAACATTATATACTGAGTAAAAGAAGGAGAATTAGTCTGCACTACCTAGCAGAGTTTACTACCAGAGGGGAATCATAGGCCTGGGTGCCGTGTGAAAAAAAAAATAATAATTGAACTTTTTTTGTCAGAGGAAAGAAAGTCTCCCTGATAGCATTGTGTATACATAGTGTTATAGTGTATACTACAGTGGCTCCCTAGTATATAGATGATAAAGGCTAAAGTATCATTTGAAAACAGGTGAATTTGTAAATGAAGTGATAAGCCTATAGAGGCAGGTGCCAGAAGTCGCCAGAAACTTACCACAGGTCAGCTGTTTTTAATAATCTTCCTGGCCTGCTAGTGTACTCGCATATAATCTAGTGATACCAGTGAATAGCAGAATACAGTGCTGTAGTAGCAACTAACCAGTATTATAATGGTACTTAGTGGAGTGGAGTGACTTTCATTAGTTTCTTTTTCTTGAAATACCAGACGTTACTGTGAATTTCATATAACCTGTAGTTACCAGCGGTCGCAATATACACAAGGAGAAGCAATTATTACTACAGAAAAAGCGTCCCTCCTCCAAAATTTCCACCAGTCAACTATAGTGATAATATAGCATTTATTGTGGTGGAGGCCAAAAAGAAAAACTAGAAAAGCTAGATACAGCGATTGATAAACAAGGGTTGAGGCTCGACCGTTCGTCACTGTAGGAGTTTCCAGCAGTCACCGGTTTCTTCAACACGCAAGTTATACTTTTGTATCAATCAAATAACATATTACTCGGGTAGAATTTTCCAGTAGATCCTTCATGTGTTAGCCCAAATCACCGACCAGTATGTTTTAAATAAGTGACCCACTGATCAGATCAGACTGGCTACGAACCCTCGACTGGTCGAACCCTTGGCCGGTTTCAAACGGATTCGTTGAACAATAAAGCAGACTGTAAACGGATGGGGTTGTAGGCGCCCTTATAAACACAAACAATAAATATAAAACAAACTCCAGGAGCGTACTCCGGTAAGCTGTCCTGATATAAAAGTACAGTTAGAAATAGAAATACAGATAGCTAGAGCTTTACTTAAAGAGGTTGTTAATAGAGTATTCAAGAGGTTGCTAGTAGAATTACAGTAAATCAACCATTCAAATCATTATGAAGCTGTGTGTAGTCTGCAATAAATCGAACAAACGGGCTTCCACATGGATAAATTGTCATTTTTTGTGGAAATTGGTGTCACGCCCCCTTGTGCAGATATCCAAGAACTAGCTACAAAGCAGTATTAAAACAGGGAAGTGTTTTTGGGTATGCCCAGAGGAGATAAATCTGTGGACTAAAATCACAAGGGTATTAAAAAGAGGATAACATCAAAGCTGCTTTCATAGACAACCTGGAAGCTTCCTACAACAGATGGGAACATAAAAAGTCTGGGCTGAATGGTACTGCCCTTGATACTGGCCATGTAGTCAGAAAACTTTAAGGCTGGAGGTGATGTCCTGGTAGTCAGTAAATGTGGGGCTGATAGCGCTGTCCTGGGAGACAGTAATGGTGAAGCTGGAGGGGATGTCCTGGGAGACAGTAATGGTGAAGCTGGAGGTGTTTTTGGTCCGGGGGAGACAGAAATGGTGAAGTTGGGGGTGGTCCTGGGAGAAGGTAATGGTGGGGGGATGCTGCCCTGGGAGACAGAAAGAAACGAGTGTCCTGGGAGACAGAAATTGGGGTTTGGAGGTGCTGCCCTTTGGGAGACAGTAAGGGGAAGGGAGATTTTGTCCGGGTTTGGGGGGAATTAAAAGCAGGAAGGAAGGGTATAAATGACCTAAGGGGACGGGACCCGAGGGGAAAAAAGTAAAAAAACAAGATAAAACCAATTTTGGGAAAAACAAGAAATAAAAAGGAAATAGCAAACAAGAGGCCCAAATTAGCAATAGGGGGATATTTTACCAAAAACAACTGGGGGGAGCTCCATTTTTGGGGTTGGGGAAGTTAGGAAAAAGCTTAAAAATGCAAAAAAACAGCCCAAAAAAAGGGAAAAAAACCAATTTTTGTTTATGAAATTTAAAATCTGCGGGAACGGGGAAATTGGAAAAGGGGGGATGAACCATCCCCCCCCCTTAAAAAATTCCCAAAAAATATGAAACGGGAAAATGAAAACCCTTCCTGTGCTTTTTTTACCCTGAAATGGAAATTCTTCAGTACAGGAAAGACGTTATAACTTAAATTCCCAGGACACCATCTAAAGGGGAAAAAAAGATACAAAAATCCAGGCCAGGGAAAAAACCGGGGAGCTACAGCCCCCCAAGAGGGAGAGGTTTTTAGTGCCGGGAAAGGGAAAAAAAAACTGGCAGGAAATGGCAGAAATTGTAAAACCAAATAAAATTATTCCGGAGGGGAAACCCCACAGTCGAGGCCTAACCCCAAACCAACAGATACAGATACTAATCCCAAAAAAAAAATCCCCTCAGTCCCCAACAATCCCCACCAGTCCGATGACATTCTTTTTTTGCAAATATACAGGCCCAAACCCAAAGCAAAAAAACCAAAAAAAAATACCTTTCACCCGGGTGGCCAGGCAGAGGCAAAGGCAATGTTCGGGGCTTTCACTGAGACCCACATAAAGGATCATTTGGGAAAAAACGAAATATGGACCCCCCAGGTTACAACCAACAGAGGTAACAGAGTGAACAGGAAAAGGGGGGGGGATGTTGGCCTGACATTGCGGGAGTCACTTGTTTCAGAACTGTTTAATGCCTCAAATGATGTAGTGGGTTTTAGCAGAAAAGGTCGAGAACCAAAACCTAGTCTTTGGGTGGTTTTCACAAGCCCCCGGGACAACATCCCAGCAATTCCGGGAAAACAGCTTTTAAAAAAATTGACCCCCGTCGGGAAAATCTTCCGCCCTGCACCCAACATCTTGCTCCTGGGATTTCAACCCAAAGGGGGAAATAAAAGGGAGGAATATAGCAACAATATTGTTGCAGTAAAACACCGGGAGGAAAGTTGATAAAAACTCAAACTCACAAGAGCTTTTAAATCTCTGCACAAAATTCAATTTAAACCAGCAAATAATAGGCCCCAGGGCTGGAGAATACACTAGGGCCCATCTTCACTAACAATGATGATCTGATAAGAAAAATCACCATATCAAAAAAAAATACTAGATCACAACATAATTGAGGTCTGTGACATGGGGCACAGAGCCCCGAACCGGGGCAAAATGTGATTAGTCACGAGGAGCATTCACCAAATTCAACTTCAATAAAAACATTTAAAATGGGACCAAGTAAACCAAGTCCCAACCGATAAAGGGTGGGGAAAATATTTTACAAAAAGGGCCCCAACTTATGCCTAGAACAGATTTAAATTGGGGGCACCCGATGTATGCACAAGACTTATTCTCTAAGAAAAAAGGGGGAGTAGATGTAAAATAGAAAGAGAAGGGTTCTTCTTTACAGGCGACAGAAAAAAACAGAGCGGGGTAAAAAGGGGGGCAATATATCTGAAATGCGTAGGGAGAAAACCCGGTGGGGGAAATACAAGCATCGAACTTGGGTAAAAAGCCTTTTTGAGTCAGGAATCTGGGAAGAACTAAAAGCCTAAATGAAATCGAAAGAAAACCCCAAAATATTTTTCTCCTATGCCAAATCAAAAAACGAGAACAACCCTTCCCGATTTCCCCTACTTTAAAAAAGATGGGTCCTAAAAGATGACAAAAAAGGAAATGAGTGAGCTTTTTAAGTCCCAATATGACTAAATTTTTGCAAGCCCCAACCAGACTGAGAGTCGAAGATCAAAATGAATTTTTTGGGAGAGGACTAAAAATTTGATTTTAAACAAGCCTATCCGATGTTATCCTGACGCCAAATGACTTTCGAACAAGGGGTAAATGACATGCCTAGCACTCCGCCCCGGCCCGACTCATGGAACCCAGGTTTATCAAGAACTGCAAGAAGCCCTATCACGAGCCTTTTCCATCCTAATGGAGGGGAGATGACACTGTCCCCCCAAAATTACTTTAAAAAAAGAAAGCCCCACCCCCACAAAAAAGGGGGTAAAAAAAACAACAAAAAAACCAGACCAAACACCAAATCCCATATCAAAAAATCTTTTAAAGGGGCCTAAGAAGCAAGATCACCACCCATCTAGAAACCCATCAGTTACATAAAACCCCGGGCAACATGGGTTTAGGGAAAAGGTGCTCCTGTTTGTCTCAACTATTGGGTCAAGGGCAAGGTCCTAAAAAGCACTAGAAGCCAAAAAAAATGCAGATGTAATATATACAGACTTTGCAAAAGCCTTTTGACAAGGTGACCATGGGTAATAGCGCACAAAAATTTCTTTAAAAGGAAAAAGGAAAAATCGGTCGAGGATCTATAATTTCCTTTACTAAAGAAACAGAGAGAATTCCCAAAAGAGAAAAATCCGAGGGAGTTTTGGTGAAAAATTTTCCCCCCAAAAGGGACAGTATCGTTTCCCCTCTTGTTCCTCATCCCAATATTTGGAAAATAGACAAAGGGGTGTCAAAACCAAGCACTGAAAAACCCTTTTTAGATGAACCGAACTGCCCTGACAGTGTCTTCCCTTGCAGAAAACTAAAGCTTCCCGGTGACATCAACCAAATTTTTAGGGGTTTTCAGAAAAAAATATAAAATTCAACGATGAGAAATTTCAATTACTTTAGATATTGGAAAAATGAGGGAAAATTTAAAACTTCATCGAACCCAAAAAAAACCCGGGCCCCAAAATAGAAGGGGAAACAACCCAAAAACAAAGACCTGGGAGTGATCATGTCGGAGGATCTCACCTTCAAGGACCAAAATTGGGGGAAAACCTTTAATTTTGCCCGAAAAGGGGGCAGGGTGGATAAAAGGAAAACCCCCCAAAAAAGGAGGCCAACCAAAGACACTTTTTAGGTCACTTGTTCTATTTAGGCAATATTACACACCAACAGCACCCTTTAAGGAGAAATTTCCACCCCGAAATGACAGAAAAACCGGGCGCAAACCCAGAAAAACACCCTTTTTCCGGGGGCGCTTGGGGGTTCCCAAACCGATTCCTGGGAAAGCAGGGGGGGGAAAAAACTTTTTTACATATACCCTGGGAAAAACCCAGAGGGGCTAGTACCGAACTCTAAGAAAAACAATCCCCTACGAAAGGAAAAAAATTTTTGGAGAGACAAAAAACCCCGAAGAAAAGCAGGGGGGCACAAGGGTTTAAAAGACCCAAAAAAGTGGGGGCCTGAGACTGTTCAACTGCCTCCCCGCAAAATTAGGGGATTACCAACAGGGCCCCCCGGAGCCTTTTGCTGGCACCGGACAAGCAATTTCCCAAAATCAGTTTTTTTGATCGCCGGCTGTGGTTCCCCCGTTTGGGTTTTCGTGCAGCCCAGTCGCCCCGGGTGATCCCGGCCTGATCCACCGGGAGGCCTGGTCACAGAAGGGGCCGGGGCGGGACCCCGAACCCTCCCCCAGGGAAACCCAGGCACCCAAAGTCGGGGACCCGACCTGTCCGTGGCCTTTGACGTTTTTGGCGCCCGCCCGTAACAGCCTGGTTGATCCCGGCCTGATTCCCCCAGGGGGCCTGGTCATAGATGGGCCGGCGGTTTCCCCGGGAACCCCTCCAGGGGAAACTCGGGGACCAGTGGCACCTTTCCTTTTTAGTGGGGGATGTTACATCCGGGGCTGAGCCTTTTTTCTTTCTAGGCAGAGATTTTCGGGCCAAATTTGGGAAAATCCCCCTTCCCGGGTTTTCCAAGGGATATAATCACATTCTCCTGGGCCCGCATTCTAGGGGGTAAAAAATGAGGAACTTCAAGCTTCCCGTAATTTTGGTGTTTTATTCCGGCGCGCCGTGAAGGTTCTTTACATTTTCTAGGTCAGCAGTTTTACCGTTTTGAAAGTTGCTTTAAAGGGAAAGCAAATTCCAGCTTTTTGAAAAAAAGTGACCTTTAAGAGGTCACCTGGGCTTTCATCCCTTTGGTTTTTGAAGGTTCAATTTCCCTCCTTTTTATTTTCAAGCAGATGGGTTCATACAATGTTGTGATTCTGCAAGTGGGTCCCGGGCATCACTCCCAGTTCCCTTCACATTAGTTTTTGGCTCTATTGTGTGGTTGAAATTTGTTTTATACTCCGATGTAGTTTCAATTTCTCAC
The DNA here is from genome assembly GCF_038502225.1 of Cherax quadricarinatus. Classification (NCBI taxonomy): domain Eukaryota; kingdom Metazoa; phylum Arthropoda; class Malacostraca; order Decapoda; family Parastacidae; genus Cherax; species Cherax quadricarinatus. Next base: position 57,876 of record NW_027195615.1, read on the forward strand.
GTTTTCCATATTGGAGTACTGAATTTTTCACCATTGAAATTCGCATTTTCTGGGCCTATTTAAAGATTTGTTGATGTCCACCTGAGTCTTGCAGTGTCTTCAAATGCAAATTCTGGTGTCATCTGCAAGGAAGACGGTATTGTAGCTACATCCCTGTCTATATGTCAAGTATGAGGATGAGGAACAGGATGTGGAGAGAGCTGTGCCTGTGGAACAGAGCTTTTCACTGTAGCCAGCTCTGACTTTACTCTGTACTCACCAATTGTACTCACTTCATTGTAGGTTGCAGGTGCGAGATTCAGCCCTGGCCCTGCCTCTTCACTCGAACGCCACTAGGTCCTCTCTCTCCTGCTCCATGAGCTTTATCATACCTCGTCTTAAAGCTATGTATGGTTCCTGCCTCACTACATCACTCGCCAGACTGTTCCACTTCCTGACCACTCTATGACTAAAGAAATACTTCCTAACATCCCTGTGACTCATCTGAGTCTTCAACTTCCAATTGTGACCCCTTGTTTCTGTGTCCCATCTCTGGAACATCCTGTCTCTGTCCACCTTGTCTATTCCAAGCAGTATTTTGTACGTCGTTATCATGTCTCCCTGACCCTCCTCTTCTCCAGTGTCGTCAGGCTGATTTCCTTAACCTTTCTTCGTACGACTTTCCCCTTAGCTTGGGAACTAACCTTGTTTCAAACCTTGCTTTTTCTCTAATTTCTTAACGTGCTTGACCAGGTATGGGTTCCAAACTAGTGCTGCATACCCAGTATAGCCTGACGTACACGGTGAAAATATCTTAAAAGATTTCTTACTTAGGTATCGGAACGCTAATCTCAGGTTTGCCAGGCGCCCATTTGCCGCAGCAGTTATCTGGTTGATATGTGCTTCCGGAGACGTGCTCGGTGTTATACTCACCCCAAGATCTTTCTCCTGAGCGAGGTTTGCAGTCTTTGGCCACCTAGCCTATACTCTGTTTGCAGTCTGCTTTGCCCTTCTCCGATCTTTCATAACTTTGCATTTGGCGGGGTTAAACTCGAGAAGCCAGTTGCTGACCAAGTGTCCAGCCTGTCCAGGTCTCTTGAAGTCCTGCCTGATTCTCATCTGATTTAATTCTCCTCATTAACTTCATCATCTGCGAACAGGGACACTTCTGAGTCTAACCTTCCATCATGTCATTCACATATACCAAAAATAGCACTGGCCCCTAGGACTGACCCCTGGGGGATCCTGCTCGTCACAGGTGCCCAATGTGATACCTCATCACGGACCCTGACTCGTTGTTGCCCCCCTGTCAGGTATTCTCAATCCATTGCAGTGCCCTTTCCTGTTAAAGCACCTGATCCTCTAGCTCCTGCACTAATCTCTGTGAGGAACTGTGTCGAAGGCCTTCTTGCAGTCCAAGAAAATGCAACCAACCCACCACTCTCTCTCGTTTTTTATTTCTGTTGTTTTATCATAAAACTTATTGTCATTTATACTTTTTTCCGTCCAGGTGCCCACCACCCCCTCCTGAAACTTCTCAAGACTTTGCATACTTAAAGCAGGACAGGTCATAGTTTATGCCTCAGCCTTTTTTTAAAAATGGGAACTACATTTCAGTCTTCTGTGCTATACTCTTTTTTTTCTATTTGTTGGGGAAATTAGATCCATCTTCCAACTTCTTCAACATTTTGTGCGCAACACACTACACCATATTGTCGAAGCAAAATAGCACTGTATATACATCTGCATTTTTTTTTTCTTCGGGGCCCGGAGGGGTTTCCCGGGGGTCAACCCCCCCGCGCCCGGTTGGACCGGGCCCTTTGGGGACGACCCTGACAACCAGGTGTTCTCGGCTCACGCAACCAATTTAAAGAGCCACAGCCCGGCTGGTCAGGTACCGACTTTAGGTGTTTGCCCAGGCCAGCTTGAACACAGCCGGGGTTTTTTCCCCTTTATGTATGCTGGGGGGCGAAGGGCCCCCCTGACACTTAACGGCGGACACCCCGTTTTCATTGGGGGATGGCATCGCGCCAAGTCTTTTGTTTTCATTGTGAGTGATTATCGTGTAAGTTCGGATGTTCCACTAGGTTTTTCCCAGGTTATAATCTGTATTTTCCCGCCTGCGTTCCGGGGAGCAGGTTCGGGATCTTCAAGCGCTCCCATTTGAGGTGTTTTTTTCTGTTATGTGTGCAGTGGGTTCTTTACTTTTTCTAGGCAGTTTCATCCCTTGAAAGGTGCTGTTAGTGTGCAGCAATATTCCACCTAGATAGAACAAGCGGCCTGAAGAGGTTTTTGGGGCTTGGCACCCCTAGTTTTAAGGGTCCTAATTATCCATCCGTCTTTTTTCTATCAGAGCACCCTGCCCTTGTCATAGTGGCCCAATAGGGAAGGCAGGACACCTGCTCAAACCAATGTTGTTCTGGGTTGTGTAACTGATGGGTATCTAGGGGGTGAATATCTTCTTTTTAGAACCCTTTCAAACATTTATATGATAGGGATGTTAGTGCACCGGTATGTAGTTCTTTGCTATTGCTTTTTTCCCCCTTTGTGGGGGGTTATGTCTGTTGTTTTAGCACCTACTGTCAAGTGTTAAATCTTAAAAAAAAACTTTCTGAGTTACCAGAAAGGTTGAAGGGGATCTCATTCACCCGACATTTCCCCCATTAATTTAGGGACTCCCTGAGAACTCAAATGTCGCTGGGGAACCCATGGGAAAGAAAAGATTCAAAAAAGGCCTTCTACAGCCAACCAAAATGTATTATGTGAAACCAAGCATCGGCATATTTTTTTGAAAATGGTGTAAGCTTCCCGAGCAACGGGGAACAAATTTCAAGATCAAAAAACAGAATCAAAACCCTACCAAAAACCGGGGTTTCAGGTATCTTGGGTCCTTTTTTTGATGAAATTTAAGAACTTGTGCAACATCGGGTTTCCCTTTTTTATTGGAGTTTCGCCATCCAGTGGTTTTATAAACAGATTTTGGACATAAAAAAAAACAGAAGAACTATATACAAAAGATGAGGTAATCTGCCCCTCGCCTTGGAGGTGGTGTTTAGAGCATGGGTAGAGATTCTGAAGCAGGAGAGGATCGCTTTATTGGCTCAGTAAAAGGGGACGTGTAGCAGACGAGAGCCATGGGGGGTTTCCCCCAGAAAGGACCACCGTTTTCCCCTTTTGTTATTTTTTGGTTATGTGAACGACCTGGCTATCGGGAAAAAACAATTTTTACTGTACATAGATGATAATGTTTGTTAGTATGAAAAATGCCAGCTAACGTATTCCTAGAGCGAGTCCAGAAATAATAAAAAACATCAAACTATCACTACCCCCAAAACAAAAATAAATTGGGGAAAAAATTTCTTTCGTTGTAAGGGGAACCTATTTTAAAGTAAATTCAGTGAAATATCTCAGAATCCCTCCCCCCAGCATGTGGAGAACAATAGGGAACGGTAAAGAAAGCGAATGTTAGACTAAAGTTCCTCCAGATAGGCACAGTGTCCCACGAGGCTCGGGACCCTGCCTACTTCTCTATAATGATTATAGGGGTATACCCTTTTAGGACTCCCCCTTTAAAAAAAAACTGAAAGATAGGCTACAAATCACCCAGAACAAAGGGAGATTCATTCTGAACCTTGGTCCCAAAAGACCATGGAGGCCAGAAGAATTTTCCCAAATGGAATGCAAAATTGAAGACTGGGTAAATTAACAAACAAAAAATTTTTATAAAATTGCTCACAACCAAAGGGTCCCCCAAAATCTTAGTGCCAATTTTTTTGGGGGAGAACCAACGCAATTACAAACTAGGGGGAACAACTTTTCAGTACCTAGAGTCAGTGGGTTATATCATGAATTTTCTATTGAATAAAGCCTGTCATAGCCTGAACCAGTTCAAGGAGAGCCAAAAAAGCCTGTAAGGTACAGAAAGGGGGGAAGGATTTCGTTTAAAAAATTTTTTTCCTCTCCCCAGAATACCTTCTTTTTCTGTATGTGTTTTCAATTTAAGATACCTGTTTTAACTTTTAAATGTAAATAAAATTATCACAACGACCCCCCTGAAAATAAGTCACACTGGGTTACCGAGTTTCCAGAGGGGGGTCACGCCCCCGGGGCCCGGTCTGGGGCCAGGCCTTGGTTCAGAGCCTGATCAACCAGGCGTTGCGCTTGCACGCAAAAAAAACTACGAGCCACAGCCCGGCTGATCCCGGGAAATGACAGGTGCTTGTCCAGTGCCAGCTTAAAACTGCCAGGGGTCTGTGGTAATCCCCATTACGGGGGGCGGAACAGTCTCGGGCCCCGACACTTTTTGTATGGTCTCTTTGGGTAGTACACCCTGCTTTTCATTGGGGGATGTTGCACGTCTCCCAAACTTTTTCTTTCGAGTGAGGGTTTTCGTGTGCAAGTTCGGACAGTCCTCTAGGATTTTCCCGAAATTTGTATCTCCCTCCTGCGTTCCAGGGGAAAACAGGTTTAGGAACCTCAAGGCCCCAAAAATTTGGGGGGTTTTATCTCCGGGAAGGTTTTCTGACTTTTAGGTGGGAATTTACCCCGAAAGGTTAGGGCAAAAAATTCCCGTAGATAGAACAAGGACCGAAAAGTGTCATCTGTGTTGGCCTCCCAGTTTTAAGGGGGTTTTCATTATCCATCCTGTCATTTTTCTAGAGATGTTGATACAATTTTGGTCCTTGAAGGTGAGATCCTCCGACATGATCACCCCGGTCTTTGACGTTGGTGTTTCACTTTATTTTGTGGGGAATTTGTTTGTCTCTTTTAAATTTAATTTCTCACTTTAACCAAATTTTTTTCGCAGCCCACGAAAAAATTTTGGGGTGTCCGCTGAGCTTTTCAGTGTCGCAATGGGACATTTTATGGGTTCGGGGGTCACCTGCAAAGGAAAACACGGTGCTGTGGCTGACATCCTTGTCTATGTCGGATTGAGGATGAGGAAAAATGGGAGCATTGGCCCAAAGAGCTTTTTACCGAGCTGCCCCGGGCTTTACTCGTTTACGACACTCTCTGTGTTCTGTTAGTGAGGAAATTATAGATCCATCGACCGACTTTTCCTGTTATTCCTTTAGCACGCATTTTGTGCGCTATTACGCCATGGTCACACTTGTCGAAGGCTTTTGCAAAGTCTGTATATATTACATCTGCATTCTTTTGTCTTCTAGTGCATTTAGGACCTTGTCGTAGTGATCCAATAGTTGAGACAGACAGGAGCGACTTGTTCTAAAACCCATGTTGCCCTGGGTTGTGTAACTGATGGGTTTCTAGATGGGTGGTGATCTTGCTTCTTAGGACCCTTTCAAAGATTTTTATGATATGGGATGTTAGTGCTATTGGTCTGTAGTTCTTTGTTGTTGTTTACTGCCCCTTTGTGGAGTGGGGCTATGTCTGTGTTTTAGTAACTGTGGACGACCCCGTGTCCATGCTCCTCTCCATAGGATGGAAAAGGCTCGTGATAGGGGCTTCTTGCAGTTCTTGATGAACACAGAGTTCCATGAGTCTGGCCCTGGGGCAGAGTGCATGGGCATGTCATTTATCGCCTTTTCGAAGTCATTTGGCGTCAGGATAACATCGGATAGGCTTGTGTTAATCAAATTTGTGGCTCTCTCATAAAAAATTCTTTTTGATCTTCGACTCTCAGTCTGGTTAGCGGCTTGCTAAAAACTGAGTCATATTGGGACTTGAGTAGCTCACTCATTTCCTTGCTGTCATCTGTGTAGGACCCATCTTGTTTAAGTAGGGGCCCAATACTGACGTTGTTCTCGATTTTGATTTGCATGGGAGAAGAAATACTTTGGGTTTCTTTCGATTTCATTTATGGCTTTAGTTCTTCCCACGATTCCTGACTCCTAAAGGATTCTTTTAGCTTAAGTTCGATGCGCTATTTCTCTGACCAGTGTCTCCTACGCATTTCAGATATATTGCCCTCTTTTAGCCGCTCTGTTATTTTTTTCCGTCGCCTGTAAAGGAGCGCCTGTCTCTTTCTATTTACATCTACTCCTTCTTTTCTTAGAGGAATAAGCCTTGTGCATACATGAGTGCCACCGAGTTAATCTGTTCTAGGCATAAGTTGGGGTCTGTGTTGCTTAGTATATCTTCCCAGTTTATATCGGTTAGGACTTGGTTTATGGTCCCACTTTATGTTTTTGTTATTGAAGTTGAATTTGGTGAATGCTCCTCGTGACTAATCTCATTATGTCGGTATGGGGCTCTGTGCATACTGACTGAACCTCAATTATGTTGTGATCTGAGTATATTTTTTTTGATATGGTGACATTTCTTATCAGATCATCATTGTTAGTGAAGATGAGGTCTAGTGTATTCTCCAGTCTAGTAGGCTCTATTATTTGCTGGTTTAAATTGAATTTTGTGCAGAGATTTAAAAGCTCGTGAGTGTGAGTTCATCAGAGCGCTCCTGGTGTTATTTCTGCAACAATATTATTTGCTATATTCCTCCATTTTAGGTGCCTTAGTTGAAATCCCCAGGAGCAAGATGTTGGGTGCAGGAGCTGAAGATTTTCCAGACAGTGGCCAATTTTTAACAGCTGTTCCTGGAATTGCTGGGATGTTGCATCCAGAGGCTTGTAGACTACCACAATGACTAGGGTTTTGGTTCTCGACCTTTACTGCTAAAACTTCCACTACATCATTTGAGGCATTTAGCAGTTCTGTGCAAACAAGTGACTCTGCAATGTACAGGCCAACCACCCTTTTGCCTGTTCACTCTGTCACATCTGTATGGGTTATCCTAAGTTCCTACTCATATGCTGTCATGTATGATAGTCAATGTAATTGTATTGGGGTACCTGAATAAATGAGTGAGTTACTCAAGTCCCGGTATGACTTAGTTTTTAGCGAGCTGCTAACAGACTAAGATTCGAAAACTCAGAATTTGGTAGATTCAAACTTAACTGATATTATCCTAAGACCTGGGAGTGATCATGTCGGAGGATCTCACCTTCAAGGACCATAACATTGTATCAATCGCATCTGCTAGAAAAATAACAGGATGGATAATGAGAACCTTCAAAACTAGGGATGCCAAGCCCATGATGACACACTTCAGGTCACTTGTTCTATCTAGGCTGGAATATTGCTGCACACTAACAGCACCTTTCAAGGCAGGTGAAATTGCTGACCTAGAAAATGTACAGAGAACCTTCACGGCGCGCATAATGGAGATAAAACACCTCAATTACTGGGAGCGCTTGAGGTTCCTAAACCTGTGTTCCCTGGAACGCAGGCGGGAGAGATACATGATTATATACACCTGGAAAATCCTAGAGGGACTAGTACCGAACTTGCACACGAAAATCACTCACTACGAAAGCAAAAGACTTGGCAGACGATGCAACATCCCCCCAATGAAAAGCAGGGGTGTCACTAGCACGTTAAGAGACCATACAATAAGTGTCAGGGGGCCCAAGACTGTTCAACTGCCTCCCAGCATACATAAGGGGGATTACCAACAGACCCCTGGCAATCTTCAAGCTGGCACTGGACAAGCACCTAAAGTCGGTTCCTGACCAGCCGGGCTGTGGCTCGTACGTTGGTTTGCGTGCAGCCAGCAGTAACAGCCTAGTTGATCAGGCTCTGATCCACCAGGAGGCCTGGTCACAGACCGGGCCGCGGGGGCGTTCACCCCCGGAACTCTCTCCAGGTTAACTCCAGGTAAACACCACATGACTTCGAAAAGGCGATAAATGACATGCCCATGCACTCTGCCTCAGGCCCAGACTCGTGAAACTCCGTGTTCATCAAGAACTGCAGGAAGACCCTATCATGCACTTTTAACATTCTATGGACAGGGAGCATGGACACAGGGGGTCGTTGCACAGCTGCTAAAAGCAACAGATATAACCCCATTCCACGAAGGGGGCAGCAAAGCAATAGCAAAGAACTACAGACTGATAGCGCTAACATCCCGTATCTTAAAAATCTTTGAAAGGGTCCTAAGAAGCAAGATCGTCACTCATCTAGATATCAGTCATTTACACAACCCAGGGCAACACGGGTTTAGAGCAGGTCGCTCCTGTCTGTCTCAGCTACTGGACAACTATGACAAGATCCTGGATGCTCTAGAAGACAAACAAAACGCATATCTAGTATTCAGATTTTGCGAAAGCCTTTGTCAAGTGTGACCATGGTGTAATAGCGCACAAAATGCGTGATAAAGGAATAACAGGAAAAGTTGGTAGATGGATCTAGAATTTCCAAAGTAAACAAAGAGTAGTAGTAAACAAAGTAAAGTGAAAAGTGAAAAGTGAAAAGCTCTGTTCCACAAGACACAGTACTCGCCCCCTGTTCCTCATCCTCATATTTAATATAGACAAGGATGTAAGCCACAGCACCATGTCTTCCTCTGCAGATGACATCCGAATTTTCATGACAGTGTCCTCCACTGAAGACACTACAAGACTCCAGGCAGACATCAACCAAATCTTTAAACAGGCCGCAGAAAACAATATGAAGTTCAATGATGAGAATTTCAATTACTTCGATATGGAAAACGTAAGGAAATTAAAACTATACCGGAGTATAAAACAAATTTCAACCATGCAATAGAGCGAAAAGCTAATGTAAAAGACCTGGGAGTGAAAATGTCAAAGGATCTCACTCTCAGAGACCATAACATTGTATCTATCTCATCTACTAGGAAAATAACAGGATGGATAATGAGAACCTTCAAAATGCTAAACCCATGAAACTCTTCAAGTCACTTGTTCTGTCTAGGCTGGAATATTGCTGCACACTAACAGCACCTTTCAAGGCTCATGAAATTGCTGACCTGGAAAATGTGCTATCTTCACGCCACACATAAGCGTGATAAAACACCTGAATTACTGGGAACGTTTGAAGCTCTTCAACCTGTACTCCCTAGAACGCAGGCGGGAGAGATACATGATTATATACACTTGGAAAATCCTAGAGAGATTAATACCAAACTTACGCACGAAAATCACTCCCCGTGAAAGCAAAAGACTCGGCAGACGATGCAACATCCCCCAATGAAAAGCAAGGGTGTCACTAGCAGGATATGAGACAACTCAGTGAGTATCAATGGCCCAAGATTGCTCAGTTGCCTCCCAGCATACATAAGGGGGATTACCAATAGACCCCTGGCTGTCTTCAAGAAGGCTTTGGACAGGCACCTGCAGTCAGTACCTGACCAACCGGGCTGTGGTTCATACATCGGATTGCGTGCAGTGAACAGTAACAGCCTGGTTGATCAGGCCATGATCCACCACGAGGCCTGGTCTCAGACCGGTCAGCGGGGGCGTTGACCCCCGAAACCACGTATAGTTACTGACAGTGTAAAGGTTGAGACGGCCCCGAGGCCGGGTAGCCCTTCAACCCAACAATAACAACAACAACGCAAGCGTCATCAGTGGCAGCTGCCGCCATCACCAGCATATTTCTTATAAAAACTCTGGGTTAGTCCACCATTCACCCTCAAGAAGAGTATTTACACTATAAATAATACTTAGTCAATAAGATATTACAATACTTTCAAGTGTCATGGCCAGAATGTATGTTTTGGACTGCAGAAATGGTCTGTAGTGTTGGTTTTGGATGCATTTAAATGCCTGGAAATATATTTCCCTGTCTATTTCCATCTCTGTTACCATCTCTATTCCATCTATTATCTGTAAGTTATTCAGGATATCATCATGGCCAAGCCACGGGTCACACAACACACTTCTAATGCTGGAGTAAAAATGACCCATATGGGTTTAGCGATTAACATGTATCAAATAATGTATATAATGAAAGTAAATAGAATTTTGTAAGATACACCTGTTATCTTGTATGTTATACCTGTTATCTTGCATGTCTGTTATACCTGTTGTCTTGTATGTTATACCTGTTATCTTGCATGTCTGTTATACCTGTTGTCTTGCATGTCTGTTATACCTGTTGTCTTGTATGTTATACCTGTTATCTTGCATGTCTGTTATACCTGTTGTCTTGCATGTCTGTTATACCTGTTGTCTTGTATGTTATACCTGTTATCTTGCATGTCTGTTATACCTGTTGTCTTGCATGTTTGTTATACCTGTTGTCTTGTATGTTATACCTGTTATCTTGTTTGTTATACCTGTTATCTTGCATGTCTGTTATACCTGTTATCTCGTTTGTTATACCTGTTGTCTTGCATGTCTGTTATACCTGTTATCTTGTATGTCTGTTATACCTGTTATCTTGTTTGTTATACCTGTTATCTTGCATGTCTGTTATACCTGTTATATTGTATGTCTGTTATACCTATTATCTTGTTTGTTATACCTGTTATCTTGCATGTCTGTTATACCTGTTATCTTGTATGTCTGTTATACCTGTTATCTTGTTTGTTATACCTGTTGTCTTGCATGTCTGATATACCTGTTGTCTTGTATGTCTGTTATACCTGTTATCTTGTATGTCTGTTATACCTGTTATCTTGTTTGTTATACCTGTTGTCTTGCATGTCTGTTATACCTGTTGTCTTGTATGTTATACCTGTTATCTTGTATGTTATACCTGTTATCTTGCATGTCTGTTATACCTGTTATCTTGTATGTCTGTTATACCTGTTATCTTGTATGTTATACTTGTTATCTTGCATGTCTGTTATACCTGTTGTCTTGTATGTTATACCTGTTATCTTGTATGTCTGTTATACCTGTTATCTTGTTTGTTATACCTGTTATCTTGCATGTCTGTTATACCTGTTATCTTGTATGTTATACCTGTTATCTTGTATGTCTGTTATACCTGTTATCTTGTATGTTATACTTGTTATCTTGCATGTCTGTTATACCTGTTATCTTGCATGTCTTATACCTGTTATCTTGTATGTTATACCTGTTATCTTGTATGTCTGTTATACCTGTTATCTTGTATGTTAAACCTGTTATCTTGCATGTCTGTTATACCTGTTATCTTGTATGTTATACCTGTTATCTTGTATGTTATACCTATTATCTTGTATGTTATACCTGTTATCTTGTATGTTATACCTGTTATATTGCATATCTGTTATAATATACCTCTTATCATGTGTGCCTGTTATACCTGTTATCTTGCATGTCTGTTATAATATACCTCTTATCATGCGTGTCTATTATACCTGTTATCTTGCATGTCTGTTGTACCTGTTATCTTGCATGTCTGTTATGCCTGTTATCTTGCCTGTCTGTTATATCTGTTATCTTGCATGTCTGTTATACTTGTTATCTTGCATGTCTGTTATACCTGTTATCTTGCATGTCTGTTATACCTGTTATCTTGCATGTCCGTTATACCTGTTATCTTGCATGTCCATTATACTTGTTATCTTGCATGTCTGTTATACGTGTTATCTTGCATGTCTGTTATACCTGTTATCTTGCACGCCTGTTATACCTGTTATCTTGCATGTCCGTTATACCTGTTATCTTGCATGTCCATTATACCTGTTATCTTGCATGTCTGTTATACGTGTTATCTTGCATGTCTGTTATACCTGTTATCTTGCATGCCTGTTATAACTGTTATCTTGCATGCCTGTTATACCTGTTATCTTGCATGTCCGTTATACCTGTTATCTTGCATGTCCATTATACCTGTTATCTTGCATGTCTTATCATGCGTGTCTATTATACCTGTTATCTTGCATGTCTGTTATACCTGTTATCTTGCATGCCTGTTATACCTGTTATCTTGCATGTCCGTTATACCTGTTATCTTGCATGTCCATTATACCTGTTATCTTGCATGTCTGTTATACCTGTTATCTTGCATGCCTGTTATACCTGTTATCTTGCATGCCTGTTATACCTGTTATCTTGCATGTCCGTTATACCTGTTATCTTGCATGTCCATTATACCTGTTATCTTGCATGTCTGTTATACGTGTTATCTTGCCTGTCTGTTATATCTGTTACCTTGCATGTCTGTTATACCTGTTATCTTGCATGTCTGTTATACCTGTTATCTTGCATGTCTGTTATACCTGTTATCTTGCATGTCCGTTATACCTGTTATCTTGCATGTCCATTATACCTGTTATCTTGCATGTCTGTTATACGTGTTATCTTGCATGTCTGTTATACCTGTTATCTTGCATGTCTGTTATATACGTGTGATGGGTTTTGTGAGTTCTCTTACTCACGCAGGATTTTTAACCCTGGGGAGTGTTAGCCACCCAAGATAACCCTGGGGAGTGTTAGCCACCCAAGATAACCCTGGGGAGTGTTAGCCACCCAGGATAACCCTGGGAAGTGTTAGCCACCCAGGATAACCCTGGGAAGTGTTAGCCACCCAAGATAACCCTGGGGAGTGTTAGCCACCCAGGAAAACCCTAGGAAGTGTTAGCCACCCAAGATAACCCTGGGGAGTGTTAGCCACCCAGGATAACCCTGGGGAGTGTTAGCCACCCAGGATAACCCTGGGGAGTGTTAGCCACCCAGGATAACCCTGGGGAGTGTTAGCCACCCAGGATAACCCTGGGGAGTGTTAGCCACCCAGGATAACCCTGGGGAGTGTTAGCCACCCAAGATAACCCTGGGGAGTGTTATCCACCCAGGATAACCCTGGGGAGTGTTAGCCACCCAGGATAACCCTGTGGAGTTTTAGCCACCCAGGATAACCCTGGGGAGTGTTAGCCACCCAGGAATACCCTGGGGAGTGTTAGCCACCCAGGATAACCCTGGGGAGTGTTAGTCACCCAGGATAACCCTGGGGAGTGTTAGCCACCCAAGATAACCCTGGCGAGTGTTAGCCACCCAGGATAACCCTGGGGAGTGTTATCCACCCAGGGTAACCCTGGGGAGTGTTAGCCACCCAGGATAACCCTGGGGAGTGTTAGCCACCCAGGATAACCCTGGGGAGTGTTAGCCACCCAGGATAACCCTGGGGAGTGTTAGCCACCCAAGATAACCCTGGGGAGTGTTATCCACCCAGGATAACCCTGGGGAGTGTTAGCCACCCAGGATAACCCTGTGGAGTTTTAGCCACCCAGGATAACCCTGGGGAGTGTTAGCCACCCAGGAATACCCTGGGGAGTGTTAGCCACCCAGGATAACCCTGGGGAGTGTTAGCCACCCAAGATAACCCTGGCGAGTGTTAGCCACCCAGGATAACCCTGGGGAGTGTTAGCCACCCAGGATAACCCTGGGGAGTGTTAGCCACCCAGGATAACCCTGGGAGTGTTAGCCACCCAAGATAACCCTGGGGAGTGTTAGCCACCCAGGAATACCCTGGGGAGTGTTAGCCACCCAGGATAACCCTGGAGAGTGTTAGCCACCCAAGATAACCCTGGGAAGTGTTAGCCACCCAAGATAACCCTGGGGAGTGTTAGCCACCTAGGATAACCCAAGGGAATGTTAGCCACCTAGGGGAGCCCAGGGGAGTGTTAGCCACTTAGGAGAACCCTTGGGAGTGTTAACCACCTAGGAGAACCCAGGGGAGTGTTAGCACCTAGGAGAATCCAGGGGAGTGTTAGCCACCCAGGAGAACCCAGGGGAGTGTTAGCCACCCAGGAGAACCCAGGGGAGTGTTAGCCACCCAGGAGAACCCAGGGGAGTGTTAGCCACCCAGGAGAACCCTGTACTGTAAAAAAACCATGAGTTTACTGTTTTCCTGTTGATAATCATATGTACTTTAATGAGTTTCTTAATAATTTTTCCTGTAATAATGAAGAACATGTGATTGAGCACTTCAGTAGGCCTATTGGCCCACGCTCGGAAGGTTCAACTCATACCGAATTATATGCTCATCCAACTTGTATTGAAAGGTACCCAAAATTCTCACTTCAGTGACTATCTTGGAGTTTGTTTCATTTATTTGCAACTCTCTTGCCATACCACTACTTTACTGTATTTTTTGAAATCTAAATTTTTCCAACTTGAACCCATTGCTCTGAGTCTTGTCTTGCTTAGGGACATTTAGCATGTTATCTATAGCCATTTTATTTATTCATGTTTTGCATTTATACACTGTTATACTCCCCTACCCTTGTTTCCAAAATTTTTTGAAAAACTAATACACAAGAGATTGTAGTCCTTTATAACATCACAAAATACCCTCATCCTCTGCCACTTGGTTTCAGGCTAAACAAAAGCACAAATGATGCAGTCATAAAAATGCTAGACTTCTTTTTCCCAGCTCTTAAAAATAATGAATATCCATTAGGCCTCTTTGTTGACATTAGAAAAACTTTCACTACCACAGCATTCTACACCTCAGGCTAGATCTGTACAGTATCAGAGGTCATGCACTTGCACATATAAAGTCTTACTAACATCTTGATCCAGGGTACAACTTCTACAGCAAGTACCATGGACATTGGCATTCCACACGGGACTGTCCTTGGCCCTCTGCTTTTTCTCTTATACATCAACAATCTTCTAAATGTATCACAGCAACTTAGACCTGCTTTCTTTGCTGATGACACTTCCTTTAACAACATAGTTAATGAAGAGCTTTTAAAAATATCATCCTGAATGACTACCAATAAATGCACAGTTAACATTGACAAGACCTTCTACATAATGTTTGGAAGCAGAGCAGGTAATGTCCAACTAAACATTTTGATTAACAATATTCCTATTGCTTAACCCTTAAACTGTCGAAACATAGATCTACGTTCATGTGCGTAGCGCTCCGACCTTGATTTTCCCCATTTGAAAGCATGTAAAAAAACATAGATTTACGTTCATGTGCATAGCACTCCGACCTTGATTTTCCCCATTTGAAAGCATGCAAAAAAAGTAGATATATGTTCGGAGCCCCCCGCACATGGACGTAGATCTACGTTTGGACAGTTTAAGGGTTAACATAATGAAGGAAAATTTCTGGGTCTGTTCATTGACAGCAACTTAAAATTCAACACCCACATCCAACACTTTATATAAAAAAGTGTCCAAAACAGTTGGCATCTCTTCAAGATACATTATGTATCTTAAACAGCACCTCTTACAGTATACACACTGATCTACCCATACCTCACCTATGCTATTTGTGCCTGGGTATCCACAACAGCAAATCACCTCAAGCCAGAAATACCTCAGAAAGTTACAGTATGAATAATCCTTCAGTCTACTGCCAGACAACACACACCCACACTTTTCAGAGACCTAAATCTACTTTCTATACAAAACACATAACCCGCACATAGAAGAAAGGAGCTTACTATGACATTTCGGGCCGACTTGGACCATTTACTAAGTCACACTAACAGAAAGGAGAGGAGGAGGGAGTATATATAGGCCAGCAGACATTAACAGAAGCAAGAGAGGTAGTAGTGGAGGCAGTAGTAGTAGTAGTAATGGAGTCGGTCAAATACTACTACTACCCACAGAGGGTAGGAGTAAGAACACAGAGGGGGAAAAAATAATATAATAGTAAAACAACAAATACCCAAGGCAGAAGAAAGAAAACCCAAAGGAAAAAGAGGAAAAGGGAAGAGGGAGAAGGGGAAAAAAGAATCAGGTTAAGTCACGGGTGTTCTGAAGTTTGGTGCATTTTACAATGAAATGGGAAAGGAATTCATCTACAGAGACAAAGCCACGACTAAGATTCATACAAGGAAAGTTGTGTATGAGGGAGGATTCAACCAAATGGTGACTGAAAGTTAGAAGTAGGGTAGACAATTTTAGCAAAAGACCAGTCATTAGGATGATTGTGATCTCTGACATGACAGAAAAGAGCGTTGTTGGTGTCGACAAGCCTAACACTACCTCCATTACTACCTTTCTTGCTCGCATCAGTGTCTGCTGGCCTATATATACTCCCTCCTCCTCTCCTTTCTGTTAGTGTGACTTTGATAAATATGATAAATGTGTTAATATGTTAAAGAGTTCTCCCAACCACAAACATGTGAAAAATCATATGTTCATATTCTCATTGCCTGTAATCCTAACAGCAATTAAATATGATAAATGTGTTAAAAAAGTGTTAATATGCTAAATAATTCTCTCAGCCACAAACTTGTTAAAAACCATATATTCTTATTCAAATTACCTGAAAACATAATCCAACCTTAAGTTATACTTGTCTGCCTGTTTGTTCTCCTTATAATTCTTTAATTTATTGTTTATGTACTCTTAATGTTCTTATATACAGGTTAAACCTCACTCCCCTGGCATTCTCTGATCTGGCAGCTTCGATGGTTTGGGAAGTGATTTGAATCTTATGGTGACTAGTTTGTATGACCTCCGCTTGGGCAGCTGCCACCCCATATTGTTTATGTCTGCCACAGCTGACTTACAGTGGTTGATGCTGCTATACTACCTTGGATAACTGAAATTTTACCCTTAATTGCAGAGCTTCAGCAAAGAAATTGTATATCTGAGCAACAATTGATAAGTTTGTATAAGATAAGAGACACTCTTGTCAAAGAAAAACCTAATTATGTGAAGCAACTAACACTACAAGACATGTTTCAGAGGATTACCTACAAGAATGCCCAGCAGCACTGTAGTACCATCCAGAATCCTCTTTCCAGCACCTCCTCAGCTCCAGACATCACAGTTGATGATCCAAATGTCCCACAAGATAGCTCCAGATAGTCTTTAAAGTTCTTCAAGATGGCGTGCCATTTTCACAAGTTGATTGTGTTGGGCGAGAATAAGACATCCTTCATATGTCGAAGATCAAGCTTAACAACATCGAAAATTGCATATAGAAACATGAATACATTTTGCAAGTGGATTTGCAGTAATACAGTACAGTATACAAATTATTTTGCCTTTTTTTACTGTAAACTTAACTGGTTCAGAAACTCCGCTGCTCCAGCACCTGTCTGGTCCCAGGCTTGCTGGACTAGTGAGATTCAACCTGTATCAGCAGTTGATCAGTTATTGCCATTGTAGTCTTAAGTTAGGCATAAGTTTGCCCAAAATGCTCTGTATAACTATGGGCTTTCTACATACACAACTAAATGTTACCCATCTCTGTACAATATACGTACAGCCCCTCCTCACTTAGCGGCGAACTTGTTTACCGACCACTCAGACTTACAACCAACTATCTAACCAGTATGCAAACCTAAGTAATGTATATTAGTGCTGATTTCCTCTATTCTGTTTATTACACTATAAAGTACACTACTGGATAAACATTTAAAAATACAGTGGACCCCCGCATAACGATTACCTCCGAATGCGACCAATTATGTAAGTGCGTTTGTACGTGTATGTTTGGGGGTCTGAAATGGACTAATCTACTTCACAATATTTCTTATGGGAACAAATTCAGTCAGTACTGGCACCTGAACATACTTCTGGAGTGAAAAAATATCGTTAACCGGGGGTCCACTGTATACTAAAAAAGTTATAAATGGTGCAAAGGTGAAATTAAAAAAATATCTAAAGATGGCATGCATGAGCGTGTTAGATAGGAGTGAATGGAGACGAATGGTACTTGGGACCTGACGATCTGTTGGAGTGTGAGCAGGGTAATATTTAGTGAAGGGATTCAGGGAAACCGGTTATTTTCATATAGTCGGACTTGAGTCCTGGAAATGGGAAGTACAATGCCTGCACTTTAAAGCAGGGGTTTGGGATATTGGCAGTTTGGAGGGATATGTTGTGTATCTTTATATGTGTATGCTTCTAAACTGGTGTATTCTGAGCACCTCTGCAAAACCAGTGATAATGTGTGAGTGTGGTGAAAGTGTTGAATGATGATGAAAGTATTTTCTTTTTGGGGATTTTCTTTCTTTTTTGGGTCACCCTGCCTCGGTGGGAGACGGCCGACTTGTTGAAAAAAAAAAAAAAAAATCTAAGGATGGTTGACACAAACCCACTACCATTATAGTATGCTCCTCACTTAATGATCAGTTCATTTACTGACCTACTCTTAGGAACGGAACCCTGTCATTAACCCTTTCAGGGTCCGTCCCGTAGATCTACGGCTTTACGTTCAGGGTCCAAACCGTAGATCTACGTCATGAGCTCAGCTCACTCTGATAAACTGTGAGTGGTACATTTGGGCCTAGATATGAGAGAATTCATCTATATGGTATGTGTGCACCACATAAAACAGATCCTGCAGCACACTGTGTATAATAAGAGAAAAAAAACTGAAATCATGATTTTCCGATTAAAACAGCGACTTTGCAGTGTTTTTTCGTATGTTTTTTATAGTTGTATTTGTGATTTCTTGGTCTCATTTGATAGAATGGAAGACATATTACAGAAATAGAGATGATTTTGATTGGTTTTAGCACTGGAAATGGTTTGAAACTGAGCTCAAAGTAGCAGAAATGTTAAATTTTTGCCGATATTCAAGAGTAAACAAACGACCTCACACGTCTAATACACACCAGCTGGTGGGTCTAATATGCATTCACAAATATGGTGATGATATTTATACAATTATTACAGTATTGCATAACAGTAAATCTTCTATTTTTTGGTGTGAATAAAAATTCATTATGTGAATAAAAAATCAAAATGAAATTTATTTGTAAAGCCTCAAAACGTAACTAATGAGCAGAGGAAATGTTAGTTTAGTTCCAGGAATACCTACATTGTTTATTCTGGACCCTATTTTGAAATTGGAATATTTTGAACTTTGTGTTAAATTGGCCAAATTAACAATTTCCGATCACTTTAATTTGTAGTTGAAACAGTTGACTTGGCGAATTTTTGTGCTCAATCGATAGAATAGAAGTAATACTAGTGAAATAGCTAAGAATTTGGTCGACTGGAATAATATAATTGGCCTAAAATGGGAGTCAAAGTCGGCAAAATAGCTGATTTGTAAATATCACTGACACATCAAAATTCGCGAGAGCATAATTTCGTCAATTTTCCATCAAATTTTGTACTTTTTGTTTTATTACCTTCACAAAAAGATTCTCTACCATTTCATAAGAAAAAATAAAAAATTTTTTTTTTGAAAATTCTTGGACACTTCAGATTTGGGCCTTGGACCCTGAAAGGGTTAAGGATCAGTTCACTTACTGACCTACTCTTAGGAACGGAACCCTGTCATTAAGTGAGGAGAGGTTGTAGTGTAAATCAGTAAAGTATGCTAATGCAGTGCTTCCCTAATCACCAATGGGTTATCATTTCAGTGAAATATTATATTTAAATCTGGAGACCATTCGTGACTGCCTTAAAATTTGTCCAGAAAATTTACAGTTCAGTTGCTCATGTATAGATATGCCTTAAACTCATTCTGAAACACACACATTGTAATTTTGTCATTCCATTTAAATTTTTTATGATTTTTGCAGTGAACATTTGTTAAGGTGAACTTTCTATGCACTTTGTCTTAAGGAAGTTTTTCACTACCATCCTGTATTATATATTTGTATATAGTAACTTTAAAGTGCATTGGAAAATAAAAATGCCCTTTCAGTTAGTTTGAACAATGATTCAAAGATATTTTAACCCTTTGACTGTTTTGGTCGTATATATATGTCTTACGACCCAGTGTTTCAAACGTATTAATACGCATAAATTCTAGTGGCTTCAAATCAAGAAGGAGAAAGCTGGTAGGCCCACATGTGAGAGAATGGGTCTGT
The DNA here is from genome assembly GCF_038502225.1 of Cherax quadricarinatus. NCBI lineage: Eukaryota > Metazoa > Arthropoda > Malacostraca > Decapoda > Parastacidae > Cherax > Cherax quadricarinatus. The sequence goes on from NW_027195615.1 coordinate 77,356, forward strand.
GTGGTCAGTGTGCACCACATAAAAAAATCCTGCAGCATGCAGTGCATAATGAGAAAAAAAAACTAACCGCTTTTTTGGATTAAAACGTCGACTTTGAGGTGTATTTTCGTATAGTATTTATCATTGTATTCTCGTTTTCATGGTCTCACATGATAAAATGGGATTAGTTTCACGACGAAAACGGTCTTGAAATTGAGCTCAAAGTGTGTTGTTAGGTAAGACACATATGCAACAGTTAGGTATCTTTATTATGAAACGTTTCGCCTACACAGTAGGCTTCTTCAGTCGAGTACAGAAAAGTTGATAGAAGCAGAAGATACTTGAAGACGATGTAATCAGTCCATCACCCTTAAAGTTTTGAGGTGGTCAGTCCCTCAGTCTGGAGAAGAGCATTGTTCCATAGTATGAAACAATATGGAGATGAAGTGACAGGATGGAGCTTATATAGCGCCAAGAGGTGAGACGTAGGCCACTAGGAGAGGTAAGAACTCAGATGTTGAGAGGTCAGGTCCCTCTCAAATCCAGCCGCTCTCACTAGTGGAAGTTGTCGAAGTTGATTACAGGTCTGTACCAAGATACCCTTGTGTTGCAGTGTCTGACAGATTGAACATTAAAATGGTATAAAATACCGACAGGTTGTTAGGTAAGACACATATGCAACAGTTAGGTATCTTTATTATGAAACGTTTCGCCTACACAGTAGGCTTCTTCAGTCGAGTACAGAAAAGTTGATAGAAGCAGAAGATACTTGAAGACGATGTAATCAGTCCATCACCCTTAAAGTTTTGAGGTGGTCAGTCCCTCAGTCTGGAGAAGAGCATTGTTCCATAGTATGAAACAATATGGAGATGAAGTGACAGGATGGAGCTTATATAGCGCCAAGAGGTGAGACGTAGGCCACTAGGAGAGGTAAGAACTCAGATGTTGAGAGGTCAGGTCCCTCTCAAATCCAGCCGCTCTCACTAGTGGAAGTTGTCGAAGTTGATTACAGGTCTGTACCAAGATACCCTTGTGTTGCAGTGTCTGACAGATTGAACATTAAAATGGTATAAAATACCGACAGGTTGTTAGGTAAGACACATATGCAACAGTTAGGTATCTTTATTATGAAACGTTTCGCCTACACAGTAGGCTTCTTCAGTCGAGTACAGAAAAGTTGATAGAAGCAGAAGATACTTGAAGACGATGTAATCAGTCCATCACCCTTAAAGTTTTGAGGTGGTCAGTCCCTCAGTCTGGAGAAGAGCATTGTTCCATAGTATGAAACAATATGGAGATGAAGTGACAGGATGGAGCTTATATAGCGCCAAGAGGTGAGACGTAGGCCACTAGGAGAGGTAAGAACTCAGATGTTGAGAGGTCAGGTCCCTCTCAAATCCAGCCGCTCTCACTAGTGGAAATTGTCGAAGTTGTTGCAGTGTCTGACAGATTGAACATTAAAATGGTATAAAATACCGACAGGTTCTTAGGTAAGACACATATGCAACAGTTAGGTATCTTTATTATGAAATGTTTCGCCTACACAGTAGGCTTCTTCAGTCGAGTACAGAAAAGTTGATAGAAGCTTTGATATAGCGCAGTCAAGAGGCATTGATAGTACAATATGGAGATAGTGACAGGATGGAGCTTACTAGGTAGAGGAGAGGTAAGAACTCAGATGTTGAGAGGTCAGGTCCCTCTCAAATCCAGCCGCTCTCACTAGTGGAAGTTGTCGAAGTTGATTACAGGTCTGTACCAAGATACCCTTGTGTTGCAGTGTCTGACAGATTGAACATTAAAATGGTATAAAATACCGACAGGTTGTTAGGTAAGACACATATGCAACAGTTAGGTATCTTTATTATGAAACGTTTCGCCTACACAGTAGGCTTCTTCAGTCGAGTACAGAAAAGTTGATAGAAGCAGAAGATACTTGAAGACGATGTAATCAGTCCATCACCCTTAAAGTTTTGAGGTGGTCAGTCCCTCAGTCTGGAGAAGAGCATTGTTCCATAGTATGAAACAATATGGAGATGAAGTGACAGGATGGAGCTTATATACCGCCGCCTACTAGGGGGTGCGTGGGTTGATTAAGTCAAATACTTTGTGTTGAGTTTTCGACAGATTGAAATTAAAGGGAAAAAATATTAGGTTAAAAATCAATAAAGTTGTATTTTAAAAAATTTTCCCAAAGGGGTTTTTCTTTTGAGACAGAAAGTGATAGCAGAAGATACGAAACCAAAATTCACCTTTGGGGTGTTGGGGGTCCAGCCTGTTGTTCGAAACAAAGTTAAGGAAGAAGGGCCTTAAAACCGGAGGGACGGGTAGGGAGGGCGGCCTTTCACCCGCCGTCATGGGTTGCAAGATGGTCGTACACAACCGGTAAAACCGAAAAAATTTGGAAAAACCGAAAAAGGGAAAAACATGCAAAGGGATCTTTTTTGAACGCGGCCACACGGCTCAGCCAAAAAAGGATAAAGCAGAAATATAATTTCCATTTCACACTCAAAAAGTTGAGGGGTGCCCTCATTGGAGAAGAAATGTCTCGAAACTGAAAGTGAATGTGTCTTACCTAACAATCTGTCGGTATTTTATACCATTTTAATGTTCATTCTGTCAGACACTGCAACACAAGGGTATCTTGGTACAGACCATCTACTTCGACAACCTCTACTAGTGAGAACGGCTGGGTTTGAGAAGGACCTGCCCTCCCAAATCAACCTACGTCTCACCTCCTGGCACTATATAAGGCCCGATTCTGTCACTTCAACTTCATATTGTTTCAGACAACGGAACAATGCTCTTCTCCAGACTGAGGGACTGACCACCTCAAAACTTTAAGGGTGATGGACTGATTACATCGTCTCCAAGTATCTTCTGCTTCTATCAACTTTTCTGTACTCGACTGAAGAAGCCTACTGTGTAGGCGAAACGTTTCAAAATAAAGATACCTAACTGTTGCATATGTGTCTTACCTAACAATCTGTCGGTATTTTATACCATTTTAATGTTCATTCTGTCAGACACTGCAACACAAGGGTATCTTGGTACAGACCATCTACTTCGACAACCTCTACTAGTGAGAACGGCTGGGTTTGAGAAGGACCTGCCCTCCCAAATCAACCTACGTCTCACCTCCTGGCACTATATAAGGCCCGATTCTGTCACTTCAACTTCATATTGTTTCAGACAACGGAACAATGCTCTTCTCCAGACTGAGGGACTGACCACCTCAAAACTTTAAGGGTGATGGACTGATTACATCGTCTTCAAGTATCTTCTGCTTCTATCAACTTTTCTGTACTCGACTGAAGAAGCCTACTGTGTAGGCGAAACGTTTCATAATAAAGATACCTAACTGTTGCATATGTGTCTTACCTAACAACCTGTCGGTATTTTATACCATTTTATTGTTGAGCTCAAAGTATCGGAAATATTCGATTTTTACCAATGTTCAGGAGTAAGCAAATCACACCACACGCCCAATACATGTCAACTGGGGAGTCTAATATTTTTTCACTAGTGCACTGATATTATTTATACCATTTTTACAATAATGCAGTAGTCTGCATAACAGGAAATTTTGTATTTTTTGTATGAATAAAAATTCAAAATAGAAAGCAATAGTTATATAAGAGAGGCCTAGAGATGTGACTAATGAACAGAGGATATGTCATTTTAGTGCCAAGAATGTCTATATTGTTTATTCTGGACCCCATTTTGAAATTGGCATCTTTTTTAATTTTCGTGAAATTGGCCAAATTGCCAATTTCTGACCACTTTATTGGGTAGTTGAAATCAGTAAATGGGCAGTTTCTTGTATTCAACTGATAGAAAAAATGGAGTTCTAAAGAAATAGCTATGAGTTTGGTCAACTGGAACAACGGAATTGGCCAAAAACAGGGCTCAAAGTCGGCGAAATCGCTGATGCATGTATGTTGCCGAGACCGCTAACTTCACAGGAGCATAATTCCATGAGTTTTCAACCAAATTTTGTACTTTTGGTGTCATTACCATAGGGAAAAGATTCTCTATCATTTCATAAGTTTTTTTTTTTTTTTTTTTTTTTTTTTTTTTTTTTTTTTTTTTTTTTTTTTTTTTTCAAAAATTTGGTGACATAGAATAACAGTTTCAGAAAGGGGCTTGCGACAGTCCAAGGGTTAAGATAGTGCCCTTCATTGTAGATATATTGACTACAAAGATTATTAGGGCCAAAATCTCCCATGTTTCTATCTTTGTGTATCTTTATTCTTGACTGATAAGTACTCTACTATGTATATACTCTTACCATGTTAGTTTAATTCAAGTAATTTGTTTTGTCATTCTTTTACAGTTCCTCCAAATATAGAAATATACCTGCATTATCAATACTCAATGCAATTAAGCTCATGGAGGTGGAAGAAATGCTGCATATATACACACAGATATATAGTGTCAGCAGATAGTGCCATGAAACACACCAGTGTCACAAATACTACACGACGAGTAGCACTACTCGGATTCTTGTGGTTACTTCAGCATCCTGGCATCTACATGCAAACACTCAAGTCTGTGAATAAAATGCATAGTGTGTAAGTATGTATTAACAAGTTTTGTATTTTAAGTCATGAGAAAGGTAAAACCCATATGGGTCACTCAGTGCAAAGAGTGGTGTTGAGCACAAAACAGACTTGTTACCATTCATTACACACACTGTGGGGATTGGCAAGTGAACATTAGCACATTTGGAAAGGCAGTACAGTGAACCCCCGCATAACGATCACCTCCGAATGCGACCAATTATGTAAGTGCGTTTGTACGTGTATGTTTGGGGGTCTGAAATGGACTAATCTACTTCACAATATTCCTTATGGGAACAAATTCGGTCAGTACTGGCACCTGAACATACTTCTGGAGTGAAAAAATATCGTTAACCGGGGGTCCACTGTATTGTGTGTACAGTTATACCGTCTATGGATGTACATAGTACAGTGGACCCCCACATAACGATTACCTCCGAATGTGACCAATTATGTAAGTGTATTTATGTAAGTGCGTTTGTACGTGTATGTTTGGGGGTCTGAAATGGACTAATCTACTTCACAATATTTCTTATGGGAACAAATTCGGTCAGTACTGGCACCTGAACATACTTCTGGAGTGAAAAATTATCGTTAACCGGGGATCCACTGTATTTTCCTTTATACATTGTGTTTATGTAGGTAGTAGGTTGGTAGACAGCAACCGTCCAGGGAGGTACTACCGTCCTGCCAAGTGAGTGTAAAACGAAAGCCTGAAATTGTTTTACATGATGGTAGGATTGCTGGTGTCTTTTGTCTGTCTCATAAATCTGCAAGATTACAGGTAAGTCTTGCTACTTCTACTTACACTTAGGTCACACTACACATACATGTACAAGCATATACAGTGGACCCCCGCATAACGATGGCATCACATAGCGATTTTTCCGCATACCGATTACTTTTATCGCAAAATTTTTGCCGCGCATACCGATTAAAAACCCGCTTACCGATTTTCGTCCGAGACGCGTCCAATGTGCCCTCAGCCAGCCTCACATGTGCCAGCCGTCCCATTGTTTACCAGCCAGCCTCCGCGGTAACATCCAAGCATACACTCGGAATATTTCGTATTATTACAGTATTTTCGGTGCTGTTTCTGGAAAATAAGTGACCATGGGCCCCAAGAAAGCTTCTAGTGCCAACCCTACACCTCAAAGGGTAAGAATTACTATAGAAATGAAGAAAGAGATAATTGATAAGTATGAAAGTGGAGTGCGTATAGCCGACCTAGTCAAGCTGTACAAGAAACCCCAATCAACCATCGCTACTATTGTGGGCACCAGAAAGACAATCAAGGAAGCTGTTCTTGCCAAAGGTTCAACTGTGTTTTCGAAACAAAGATCGCAAGTGATGGAAGATGTTGAGAGACTCTTATTGGTGTGGATAAATGAAAAACAGATAGCAGGAGATAGCGTCTCTCAAGCGATCATATGTGAAAAGGCTAGGAAGTTGCATGAGGATTTAATTAAAAAAATGCCTGCAACTAGTGATGATGTGAGTGAATTTAAGGCCAGCAAAGGTTGGTTTGAGAGATTTAAGAAGCGTAGTGGCATCCATAGTGTGATAAGGCATGGTGAGGCTGCCAGTTCAGACCACAAAGCGGCTGAAAAATATGTGCAGGAATTCAAGGAGTACATAGAAACTGAAGGACTGAAACCTGAACAAGTGTTTAATTGTGATGAAACAGGCCTGTTCTGGAAGAAAATGCCAAGCAGGACCTACATTACTCAGGAGGAAAAGGCACTCCCAGGACATAAGCCTATGAAAGACAGGCTTACTTTGTTGATGTGTGCCAATGCTACTGGTGATTGCAAAGTGAAGCCTTTATTAGTGTATCACTCTGAAACTCCCAGAGCGTTCAGGCAAAAGAATGTGTGTGCTGTGGAGGGCAAACAGTAAGGCATGGGTCACTAGGGAATTTTTCTATAACTGGTTACACCATGCATTTGCCCCCAATGTGAAAGATTACCTAACTGAAAAGAAATTAGAACTTAAGTGCCTCCTGGTGTTAGACAATGCCCCTGGTCATCCTACAGACGTGGCAGAGCGACTTTATGGGGACATGAGCTTCATTAAGGTGAAGTTTTTGCCTCCTAATACCACTCCTCTCCTGCAGCCCATGGACCAGCAGGTTATTTCCAACTTCAAGAAACTGTACACAAAAGCTCTGTTTGAAAGGTGCTTTGTAATGACCTCAGAAGCTCAACTGACTCTAAGAGAGTTTTGGAGAGATCACTTTAATATCCTCAATTGTGTAAACCTTATAGGTAAGGCTTGGGAGGAAGTGACTAAGAGGACCTTGAACTCTGCTTGGAAGAAACTGTGGCCAGAATGTGTAGACAAAAGGGATTTTGAAGGGTTTGAGGCTAACCCTGAGAATCCTGTGCCAGTTGAGGAATCCATTGTGGCATTGGGAAAGTCCTTGGGGTTGGAGGTTAGTGGGGAGGATGTGGAAGAGTTGGTGGAGGAGGACAATGAAGAACTAACCACTGATGAGCTAATAGATCAACTTCAAGAGCAAGAGGCCAGACCTGGGGAAACTGGTTCAGAGGAGGGGAGAGAGAAATTGAAGAAGTTGCCTACTACAAAGATAAAGGAAATCTGTGCTAAGTGGCTTGAAGTGCAAACCTTCATGGATGAAAATCACCCTCACACAGCTATTGCAAGCCGTGCTGGTGATTATTACACTGACAATGTTGTGAAACACTTTAGGCAAGTCATAAAGGAACGAGAGGTACAGGCCACTATGGACAGATATCTTGTGCGAAAGAAGTCCAGTGACTCTGAAGCTGGCCCTAGTGGCATTAAAAAAAGAAGGGAAGTAACCCCAGAAAAGGACTTACTACCTCAAGTCCTAATGGAAGGGGATTCCCCTTCTAAACAGTAAGAAGATAATGCTCTCCCCTCCTCCCATCCCATCAATCATCACCAGATCTTCAATAAAAGTAAGTGTCATTTAATTGTGCATGCCTTTTTCAGTTTGTGTGTATTAAAATTAACATTTCATGTGGTAAAAAAAAAATTTTTTCATACTTTTGGGCGTCTTGCACGGATTAATTTTATTTCCATTATTTCTTATGGGGAAAATTCATTCGCATAACGATTATTTCGCATAACGATGAGCCCTCTTGCACGGATTAAAATCGTTAACCGGGGGTCCACTGTATATACACACCCCTCTGGGTTTTCTTCTATTTTCTTTCTAATTCTTGTTCTTGTTTATTTCCTCTTATCTCCATGGAGAAGTGGAGCAGAATTCTTCCTCTGTAAGCTATGCGTGTCGTACGAGGCGACTAAAATGCCGGGAGCAAGGGGCTAGTAACCCCTTCTCCTGTATATATTACTAAATTTAAAAGGAGAAACTTTAGTTTTTTCTTTTGGGCCACCACACCTCGGTGGGATACGGCCGGTATGTTGAAAAAAGAAGACATTATGTTTATACTGTACCTAATTTTTCAAAATCTAATTCTGACCATCACACAGGAATTTTGTTTTAACAGTTAAAGTCAGGCAGACCCCACTTTACAGTTCTTTATTTTACAACATTTCACTAATGCAGCTGTTTTCAGTTATACCCATTCTTCATTTATTCAGACTTTCTACAATATATTCACCACTCACTGTAAGCTAAGGATGAAAATATTTTAAGGTCAATAATGTGTAAATAATGTCACCCTGCCTTGGTGGGAGACGGCCGACTTGTTAAAAAAAAAAATATGTGTACTGTATAAGCATTTGTTAGGCCTAGCTCTGTTGCTCACTTAATATATGATAGTGTAAACATGTTATCAGGCTTTCTTATTCATTTGAAAGTGAAAAAATAGCTGTGTTTCACTTTACAGCAATTTTTGCTTTACAGTGGTAGCCTGGGACATAACCTGCTGTATAAGTGGGGCCCCACCTGTATATCTTTCTTTCCTAGTTAAAATATTTGTTCTTTAAAATATATGTTCTTTGTAGGTAGTAGGTTGATAGACAGCAACCACCCAGGTAGGTACTACCGTCCTGCCAGATGACTGTGAAGCGGAAACTTGTAACTGTTTTGCATGATGGTAGGATTGCTGGTCTCCTTTTCTGTCTCAAAAACACGCTAGATAACAGGGATATCTTGCTACTCCTACTTAAACTTTGGTCACACTTCACAGACACGCACATGCATATATATATACATACATCTAGGTTTTTCTCCTTTTTCTAAATTGGTCTTGTTCTTCTTTATTTCTTCTGTTGTCTATGGGGAAGTGGAAAAGAATCTTTCCTCCGTAAGCCATGCGTGTCGTATGAGGCGACTAAAATGCCGGGAGCGATGGGCTAGTAACCCCTTCTCCTGTAGACATTTACTAAAAAAGAGAAGAAGAAAAACTTTATGAAACTGGGATGCTTGAATGTGCGTGGATGTACTGCGGATGACAAGAAACAGATGATTGCTGATGTTATGAATGAAAAGAAGTTGGATGTCCTGGCCCAAAGTGAAACAAAGCTGAAGGGGGTAGGGGAGTTTCGGTGGGGGGAAATAAATGGGATTAAATCTGGAGTATCTGAGAGAGTTAGAGCAAAGGAAGGGGTAGCAGTAATGTTGAAGGATCAGTTATGGAAGGAGAAAAGAGAATATGAATGTGTAAATTCAAGAATTATGTGGATTAAAGTAAAGGTTGGATGAGAAAAGTGGGTCATAATAAGCGTGTATGCACCTGGAGAAGAGAGGAATGTAGAGGAGAGAGAGAGATTTTGGGAGATGTTAAGTGAATGTATAGGAGCCTTTAAACCAAGTGAGAGAGTAATTGTGGTAGGGGAGAAACTTTTAGAGAGGGTGTGGTAGGTAAGTTTGGGGTGCCAGGTGTAAATGATAATGGGAGCCCTTTGATTGAACTTTGTATAGAAAGGGGTTTAGTTATAGGTAATACATATTTTAAGAAAAAGAGGATAAATAAGTATACAAGATATGAAGTAGGGCAAAATGACAGTAGTTTGTTGGATTATGTATTGGTAGATAAAAGACTGTTGAGTAGACTTCAGGATGTACATGTTTATAGAGGGGCCACAGATATATCAGATCACTTTTTAGTTGTAGCTACACTGAGAATAAAAGGTAGATGGGATACAAGGAGAATAGAAGCATCACGGAAGAGAGAGGTGAATATTTATAAACTAAAAGAGGAGGTACCTAGGGATTGGCAGAGAGCATGCATAGTTCCTTTGTATAAAGGCAAAGGGGATAAAAGAGAGTGCAAAAATTATAGGGGGATAAGTCTGTTGAGTGTACCTGGTAAAGTGTATGGTAGAGTTATAATTGAAAGAATTAAGAGTAAGACGGAGAATAGGATAGCAGATGAACAAGGAGGCTTTAGGAAAGGTAGGGGGTGTGTGGACCAGGTGTTTACAGTGAAACATATAAGTGAACAGTATTTAGATAAGGCTAAAGAGGTCTTTGTGGCATTTATGGATTTGGAAAAGGCGTATGACAGGGTGGATAGGGGGGCAATGTGGCAGATGTTGCAAGTGTATGGTGTAGGAGGTAGGTTACTGAAAGCAGTGAAGAGTTTTTACGAGGATAGTGAGGCTCAAGTTAGAGTATGTAGGAAAGAGGGAAATTTTTTCCCAGTAAAAGTAGGCCTTAGACAAGGATGTGTGATGTCACCGTGGTTGTTTAATATATTTATAGATGGGGTTGTAAGAGAAGTAAATGCGAGGGTCTTGGCAAGAGGCGTGGAGTTAAAAGATAAAGAATCACACACAAAGTGGGAGTTGTCACAGCTGCTCTTTGCCGATGACACTGTGCTCTTGGGGGATTCTGAAGAGAAGTTGCAGAGATTGGTGGATGAATTTGGTAGGGTGTGCAAAAGAAGAAAATTAAAGGTGAATACAGGAAAGAGTAAGGTTATGAGGATAACAAAAAGATTAGGTGATGAAAGATTGAATATCAGATTGGAGGGAGAGAGTATGGAGGAGGTGAACGTATTCAGATATTTGGGAGTGGACGTGTCAGCGGATGGGTCTATGAAAGATGAGGTGAATCATAGAATTGATGAGGGAAAAAGAGTGAGTGGTGCACTTAGGAGTCTGTGGAGACAAAGAACTTTGTCCTTGGAGGCAAAGAGGGGAATGTATGAGAGTATAGTTTTACCAACGCTCTTATATGGGTGTGAAGCGTGGGTGATGAATGTTGCAGCGAGGAGAAGGCTGGAGGCAGTGGAGATGTCATGTCTGAGGGCAATGTGTGGTGTGAATATAATGCAGAGAATTCGTAGTTTGGAAGTTAGGAGGAGGTGCGGGATTACCAAAACTGTTGTCCAGAGGGCTGAGGAAGGGTTGTTGAGGTGGTTCGGACATGTAGAGAGAATGGAGCGAAACAGAATGACTTCAAGAGTGTATCAGTCTGTAGTGGAAGGAAGGCGGGGTAGGGGTCGGCCTAGGAAGGGTTGGAGGGAGGGGGTAAAGGAGGTTTTGTGTGCGAGGGGCTTGGACTTCCAGCAGGCATGCGTGAGCGTGTTTGATAGGAGTGAATGGAGACAAATGGTTTTTAATACTTGACGTGCTGTTGGAGTGTGAGCAAAGTAACATTTATGAAGGGATTCAGGGAAACCGGCAGGCCGGACTTGAGTCCTGGAGATGGGAAGTACAGTGCCTGCACTCTGAAGGAGGGGTGTTAATGTTGCAGTTTAAAAACTGTAGTGTAAAGCACCCTTCTGGCAAGACAGTGATGGAGTGAATGATGGTGAAAGTTTTTCTTTTTCGGGCCACCCTGCCTTGGTGGGAATCGGCCGGTGTGATAATAAAAAAAAAAAAAAAAAAAAAAAAAAATAATAAAAGAGGAGGCAGTTAGGGTAAGATATAAACAGCTATTGGAGGATAGATGGGCTAATGAGAGCATAGGCAATGGGGTCGAAGAGGAATGGGGTAGGTTTAAAAATATAGTGTTGGAGTGTTCAGCAGAAATTTGTGGTTACAGGAAGGTGGGTGCAGGAGGGAAGAGGAGCGATTGGTGGAATGATGATGTAAAGAGAGTAGTAAGGGAGAAAAAGTTAGCTTATGAGAAGTTTTTACAAAGTAGAAGTGATGCAAGGAGGGAAGAGTATATGGAGAAAAAGAGAGAGGTTACGAGAGTGGTGAAGCAATGTAAAAAGAGAGCAAGTGAGAGAGTGGGTGAGATGTTATCAACAAATTTTGTTGAAAATAAGAAAAAGTTTTGGAGTGAGATTAACAAGTTATGGAAGCCTAGAGAACAAATGGATTTGTCAGTTAAAAAGAGGAGAGGAGAGTTATTAAATGGAGAGTTAGAGGTATTGGGAAGATGGAGGGAATATTTTGAGGAATTGTTAAATGTTGATGAAGATAGGGAAGCTGTGATTTCGTGTATAGGGCAAGGAGGAATAACATCTTGTAGGAGTGAGGAAGAGCCAGTTGTGAGTGTGGGGGAAGTTCGTGATGCAGTAGGTAAAATGAAAGGGGGTAAGGCAGCCGGGATTGATGGGATAAAGATAGAAATGTTAAAAGCAGGTGGGGATATAGTTTTGGAGTGGTTGGTGCAATTATTTAATAAATATATGGAAGAGGGTAAGGTACCTAGGGATTGGCAGAGAGCATGCATATTTCCTTTGTATAAAGGCAAAGGGGACAAAAGAGAGTGCAAAAATTATAAGGGGATAAGTTTGTTGAGTATACCTGGTAAAGTGTATGGTAGAGTTATTATTGAAAGAATTAAGAGTAAGACAGAGAATAGGATAGCAGGTGAACAAGGAGTATTTAGGAAAGGTGTAGGATGTGTGGACCAGGTGTTTACAGTGAAACACATAAGTGAACAGTATTTAGATAAGGCTAAAGAGGTCTTTGTGGCATTTATGGATTTGGAAAAGGCGTATGACAGGGTGGATAGGGGGGCAATGTGGCAGATGTTGCAGGTTTATGGTGTAGGAAGTAGGTTACTGAAAGCAGTGAAGAGTTTTTACGAAGATAGTGAGGCTCAAGTTAGAGTATGTAGGAAAGAGGGAAATTATTTCCCAGTAAAAGTAGGCCTTAGACAAGGATGTGTGATGTCACCGTGGTTGTTTAATATATTTATAGATGGGGTAGTAAGAGAAGTAAATGCGAGGGTCTTGGCAAGAGGTGTGGAGTTAAAAGATAAAGAATCACACATAAAGTGGGAGTTGTCACAGTTGCTTTTTGCTGATGACACTGTGCTCTTGGGAGATTCTGAAGAGAAGTTGCAGAGATTGGTGGATGAATTTGGTAGGGTATGCAAAAGAAGAAAATTAAAAGTGAATACAGGAAAGAGTAAGGTTATGAGGATAACAAAAAATTAGGTGATGAAAGATTGGATATCAGATTGGAGGGAGAGAATATGGAGGAGGTGAATGTATTCAGCTATTTGGGAGTGGACATGTCAGCGGATGGGTCTATGAAAGATGAGGTGAATCATAGAATTGATGAGGGGAAAAGGGTGAGTGGTGCACTTAGGAGTCTGTGGAGACAAAGAACTTTGTCCTTGGAGGCAAAGAGGGGAATGTATGAGAGTATAGTTTTACCAATGCTCTTATATGGGTGTGAAGCATGGGTGATGAATGTTGCAGCGAGGAGAAGGCTGGAGGCAGTGGAGATGTCATGTCTTATCGCAATGTGTGGTATGAACATAATGCAGAGAATTCGTAGTTTGGAAGTTAGGAGGAGGTGCGGAATTACCAAAACTGTTGTCCGGAGGGCTGAGGAAGGGTTGTTGAGGTGGTTCGGACATGTAGAGAGAATGGAGCGAAACAGAGTGACTTCAAGAGTGTATCAGTCTGTAGTGGAAGGAAGGCGGGGTAGGGGTCGGCCTAGGAAAGGTTGGAGGGAGGGGGTAAAGGAGGTTTTGTGTGCGAGGGGCTTGGACTTCCAGCAGGCATGCATGAGCGTGTTTGATAGGAGTGAATGGAGACAAATGGTTTTTAATATTTGACGTGCTGTTGGAGTGTGAGCAAAGTAACATTTATGAAGGGGTTCAGGGAAACCGGCAGGCTGAACTTGAGTCCTGGAGATGGGAAGTACAGTGCCTGCACTCTGAAGGAGGGGTGTTAATGTTGCAATTTAAAAACTGTAGTGTAAAGCAGCCTTCTGGCAAGACAGTGATGGAGTGAATGATGGTGAAAGTTTTTCTTTTTCGGGCCAGCCACCCTGCCTTGGTGGGAATAGGCCAGTGTGATAATAAAAAAAAATAAAATATAGCTGCTGTTCTTCCATCTCACTCTTAGTTTAATTCCCATATCAACAAATTCAGGTTAAATTTATTAATAAGCCTGAAAGAATCAGACTTCATGCAGGGTATTTCTTAACTCATATGCAAATCAGATTTTATATCATAATGTGAACTTACAAAACTTTTCAAATTACTTTTTTAAAGTATTACTACTTTTACCACCACTGTGCTGCTGTTTATCGTACACTTGTAATCTGTTGGTTATTTGTGTAAAAAAATAATCAACAGTTGGAATGTTTCATGTTATTATAATGAGCTCTTGTCTAAAAAAAAATATTCAAAAGACTTTTCTCTTGCAGATACAAGTTAATACACAAGAAACTATATCAATGCTCAGGAAGTTTATTGTGCTTCCAATTAATCTGCTGTCCTTATTTTTTTGAGAGTTAATGCTAGAGAGAGAGAGAGAAATCCTTTCCAGATTTAATTGTCTGGAACACTTCTGATATACAGTATCATATTAAGTAAAAACCTTTGAGTTTGTAAACTAGTGAAAGCATATCCGTATTCGATTGTGTTAGAACGAGCCAGTCATGAGTGCCCATCCGAAAAGGAAATCATACCAGTGTTCAGTGTGTTTCAAAGCCTTTACGACCAACTCTTATTTGAATACACACTTGAAAGTTCATACGGGAGAAAAACCATATCTGTGCTCGTTCTGTCAGACAGGTTTTAAACAAAGAGCTCATCTTGTAAATCACATAAGAATTCATACTGGAGAGAAACCATTTAAATGCTCGCTATGCATAAAAGATTTCAAAAGAAATGAAAGTCTAGTGAATCATATGAAAGTTCACACAGGTGAGAAGCCATATTATGCAGGTGCTCTAGGGGATTTTAAGGATAGATCAGATCTAATCACACACATGAGACTTTTTAGAAGAAAAAAAAAATATAAGTGTACTGTGTGTCAAAAAGAGTTTGCTAACAAACCATATTTGTCAATACATATGAGGCTTCATACAAGAGAGAAACCCTATCAGTGTACAGTGTGTTTTAAAGACTTTGCTCGAAAGCATCATCTAATGCTGCATGAGCGAGTTCATACAGGAGAGAAACCATTTCAGTGTACAGTGTGTTTAAAAGATTTTACTCAAAAACCACACCTAGTACTGCACATGAGACTTCATAGAAAAGAAAAACCATATCGGTGTACCGAGTGTCTGAAAGACTTCACTCAAAAACCTCATCTAGTACTGCATATGAGAGTTCATACTGGAGAGAAACCATTTCAGTGTTTAGTGTGTCTGAAAGCATTCTCGGATAAATCTGCTTTAGTAAGCCACGGGAAGCTTCATACAGGAGAGAAACCATATGATTGCCCAGACTGTTCGAAAAGTTTTATACGAAGTTCGCATCTAGTACACCACATGAGAAGTCATACAGGAAAGAAACCATACCACTGTTCAGACTGTGGGAAAGACTTCCAAGAAAAATCAAATCTTATCTCACATATGAGAGTTCACACTGAAGATAAACCACATCATTGTTCAGTGTGTGAAAAAGGATTTAAGTATAAATCAGCCCTAGTTAGCCATATGAGAGTTCACACAGGAGAAAAACCATATCATTGTTCACTCTGTCTAAAAGATTTCTCTTGTAAATCAACTTTAGTGAGTCATACAAGACTTCATACAGGAGAGAAACCATATGTCTGTTGTAAATGTCAAAAAAGTTTTTCAAGCAGTTCAGGTTTAGTATACCATATGAAAGTTCATGCCCGTAATCCCACCTAAGAATACTAACTTGACCATGTATTTTTTGTCATATGAGATGCACTAGCTTACTAGATGCACCTTGATTTTTTATAAATTATTTGAGGGGAGGATGAAAATAATATTCTGATGCATATTTTATAGTATTTTCTATTTGCTGTTATACCATTATAAGATAAAAAATATATAATTTAACATATATTTAGACTCTTTAACTGCATGCAGGTTTTAACAAAATGAAGGTAAAAAATTTTCCTACAGAAATGTGAGGCATAATATGAAAAGAAATCTGGGATACATTGATTACTTATGGTTTTAAGGTATGCAGATTTCTTATCAATTTAAGCAAAGTCTTCACTGGCAGTGACATTACATATTGCATATTTACATTACACAAGCTTTCTGTGTATGTATTTGAAGGTGTGGTAATCCTTGAAACATACGTTCCTTATACAAGGACAGTGTGTTTGTCTACTGCCTTGCCATAACTTTTGTGTGACTGCACATAAAACGCTTTTTCGAGGTACTCCATTTCTTATTTCCTGTGTCAGGATTGGAGCCAGGGAAGTGTTTATACCATTCCTGTGTCAAAAATAGTCCATTGGATCACAGTCACAAGAATTATCACTTTCTAGCATTTAGTTATATTCTTCGCTTCCTTCCTTGTGTAATGACATTTTTCTGTGGAGAAATGGATTGAAGAATATTCAGAGTTTATGATAGAGCTGTATCTTGTATTTTTACTTATAGTACAGCCCTGACTATAATCCCTTTGCTCTCAGGATCCCTGAAATTGAAAGTGCTGACAATGTTGGCAATTTTAGAAATAATTTTTTTTTATTCTGAAATAGAAGAATATATTTTCCTGAAGTTAATAACATGATTGATACAAAATTTGATGGAAAATTACAGAATTATGCAGGTGTAAAGTTGGCAGTCTGTGTGCAATTTATGCATGGGGTCCCCTCTTTAACCCTTAAATGGTCCAAACGTATATATACGTTTTTTCAACATTTGAAAGTATATAAAAAAATGTAGATCATCTTTTTTCTTTTTCATTTGAAAATGTGTAAAAAAACTTTTATCTACATTTGTTTTTTTTGTTATGTTCGAAAATATGTAAAAAAAACGTAGATCTACGTTTGGAGCACTACGGATTTGAATGTTGATCTGTTTGGACCGTTTAAGGGTTAAAACATATTTGTAGTCAGTTCCATTGCTCGGTTCGACTAAATTCTTAACTATTTTGCTAGTATGCCTTCCATTCTATGAAGTACAAGAGCTACCCCACAGAGTAACCAGAGGTTCATAATTTGCCCAATTAATCACAAAATAAAAAAAGATCCCAATTTAAAAACTGAGTCCAAAATAAGCACTGTAGACATTTCATTCATTAACCCTTAAACGGCCCAAACAGATCAGCGTTCAAATTCGTAGTGCTACAAAAGTAGATCTACTTTTTTTTACATATTTTCAAATATAACAAAAAAAAATGTAGATAAAAGTTTTTTACACGTTTTCACATGTAAAACAAAAAAAAAAACCTACATTTTTTACATACTTTCAGATGTTGAAAAAACGTATATGTACGTTTGGACCATTTAAGGGTTAATGCAATTTTTCTTTAGTTCATTAAGAATGTCCTCAGGCCTCCATTTGAATTCATCGTCACACAAGAAATCAAAGTTTTACCCTATTTCTCATATAGAAAAATATAACTAGGAATGATTGATCGTGGTTTAGGGCATCCCAATAATTGAAGCAGACCTGAAAAAAACCCATATAACAAATCTGGGGGTGGAGGGGGACACCTTCCCCATTCTCAGGAAATTATTATTATTATTAACACGCTGGCCTATTCCCACCAAGGCTGGGTGGCCCGAAAAAGAAAAACTTTCACCATCATTCACTCCATCACTGTATATAAAAAAAGAAAGAGGAAATTAAGAAAATCCCAAAAACCCGGCATTTCTATCGATCCCCCCATCCACCCTTAAAGTCCCCGGGCCTAGTTGAATTCCTCTCTAATACACCAACCCTTTCAAAGGAATCTTAGCCCTGGTTTTCATCTCTTAGATGCCTTCCTCCCCCACTACATTGAAAAATGCCCCAAAATTTCCCAGAACACCCGGATTTAAACCTGACCCCTCTTTTTTTCTTTTTCTTTTCTTTTTTTTCCTTCCCTCTTTAACCCTTTTCCTTTTTTCCCCTTTTTCCTCGGGGTTTCCCTTTCCCTCTGTCCTGTTTCTTTTCCCCTTCCCTTCCCATTTATTTCCCCCATTTCCCCTTCATGCACCTCTGTGCGTTTTGTTCTCCCCTGTGGGCACCTAGCCCCTTGCAGTGCCCCCCTTCCTTTTGTGATTTGACAGGGTCCCCTCCTTTTTCCCCACTTCACCACTACCCCCACTACCCTCTACTACTACCCCTTCAATATTTACTCCCTTTTTCTACTACTACTAATTCTCCCCACTACTACAAATTTTCTCCACTACTACCTTTTTCAAATTACCCCCACTTTTATTTACTACAAACACTACCACTACTCCCACTACAAATCCCACTACTACAAATTATTCCCGATGAAACTAAACACGTGCAGCATCGGGGTTTTGTTAGACGCTTCCCATCCAGTGGCTGGTTTGGATGGCTAAACCCCTATTTATAGAGATGCCCGGTGTTATGAAATGTGTTTTAAAAATTTCTTTCTTCCTGTATTGTAATACCATTCTTTCAACTTTACAACAAAAATACCACCACCTTTCCCCCCCTTTACCCATCCTCCCTTTTTTCCCTTTAGTGTGGTTGAAATGGTCCGGTCGGGAAACCCGCCGCCGTAATTTCTTTAAAAAGGTTATTTGTGCTCTTTTCATGCCCGGGGAACCACCTCAAAACCTTTCCCACCCCCTCGGGACAACAGTTTGGTAATCCCGCCCCTTCCTCCTAACCCCAAACTAAAAAATTTCTGCATTATATTCAAAACCACACATTACCCTCAGACATGACATTCCACTGCCCCACCCTTTCCCCCAAAACATTTTATCCCCCATACTTCAAAACCCATTTAAGAGCTTTTAAAAAAACCTATACCTCTACTTTCCCCCCTTTTTGGGCCCCCAAGGACAAAGTTCTTTTTTCCCCAAAGACTTGGCACCGCCACCCTTTTCCCCTCATCAATTTGATTCACCTCATTTTTCATGGGATCCATCTCAAACATCCACTCCCAAATATCTGAACACATTACCCCCCCCATTTTCCCTCTCCCCAAAAACTGATACCCCAATCTTTCACACCTAATCTTTTTTTTTCCCCTAAAACCCTTACTTTTCCCTGATTATTTTTAATTTTTTCTTTTCTTTTACTAAATTCATCCACCAACTCTCGAACTTTTTTTCAGAATCTCCCAAGAGCACGGGTGTCACAAAAGACCCACTGTGAAAACCCCCACTTTATGTGTTTTTATCTTTTAACCCACGCCCGGTTAAGCCCCTCATTTACTTCTCTTTACAACCCCATTTTAAAATATATTAAAAAACCCAAAGTAATCACACTTTTTGTCTAAGGCCTACTTTTACGGGGAAATAATCTCCCTTTCCTACATACTCTAACTTGGTTTCACTATTCCTCGAAACCCCCTTCACTGCTTTCAGAAACCCTCCCTCCTAAAACCCCAAAATTTCTGAAAATCGGGCCCACATTGCCCCATCCACCCTGTCATATGTTTTTCCAAATCCATAAATGCCAAAAAAAACCTTTTTACCCTTATCTAAATACTGTTCCCCTTGGGAAAATTTTAAAAAAAAATTAATATTTCCACTTTGAGCATTTTTTTAAGAGGTCCGGGTGTGTGTCTGCATTTCATCAAATGATCCCGAAATAGCCAAAAAAAATTATAGGAACCTTTCTGAAAAAACACCATGGGTCACTTTTTTAAAAACCAAAAAACAATGCGGCCCTTCATGCACTGTATGGGGCAAGTTTTTTTATTGCTGTGTACACTCTAAACCAGACCCTTTTCTCTAAAGTTTGGGGCCAAAAATTTACCACGGGATTTGAGCTAAATTAAAATGGAGATCTATGTAAGAAGGGTTTTAAAGCAGGTCTACGTGCCCCGGGAAGTGGCAGGAAAATTCCCAAATTTATGATGTTTAATACTTGAACCAGTTATTATTTTGAACCAAAACCACCCCCTTTCTGTAGGAAATAAAAAGAGAAGGAAAAAATTTTATAAAATTGGGATGCAAAATGATGGATGTGGGCAGATGATAAAGAAAAGGGGAATCCTCGAAGCAACCCCCATAGAAAAATTTCCCCAAGCAAACCCCCATCAAAAAAATTTTGCCCCGTATAGTAGAAAAAACCCGCCAGCGAACCCTCGCCCGAGAGGCCCCCAAATGGGGCTCCTCAGCCAGCCTCACAGGGCCGCCCCGCCCCATTGTTTACCGGGCCGGGCCTCCCGCAACATTCAAGAAACACGGGAATTTTTGGGGGTTTTATTACAGTGTTTTGGCCCTGTTTGTTAAAATATGACCAGGGGCCCCAAGAAAGCTTCTAGTGCCAACCCTGTGGAAAAAGGGGGTGAGAATTAGTAGGGAAATTAAGAAAGATTTTGGGGTTTGGGGCCCCAACCCGAGAAGCCTATGCCATTTTGGGAACCTTTTGGCCTACTTAAAAAATTTAAAGGGAAATTTTAAAAAGGGGGTTAACTGAAAACCCTTATGGATGAAAATCACCCTGACACAGCGGGGCAAGGCGAAAGGGTATTTTTCCAATGAAAAATGTTATGGCCCTTTTTAGACAAATCAAAGGAATGGAGGTACAGAGCCCTATGGAAAAAAAAGAAGTCCAGTGATTTAAGCTGGTCCTAGTTTTAAAAGGGAAGAAGGGAAAACCCCAAAAAGGGACTTGCCTCCTAAATGTTAATGGAAGGGGTTTCCCTTTCTAAACACTAACACTCTTCCCCCCTCCCATCCCATCAATCATCACCAGACCAATAAAAGTAAGTGTCTTTAAAAAAAGGCCTTTTCAGTTTGTGTACAAAAATTAAAATTTTTTTTGTGGAAAAAAAATTTTTTTTCATATTTTGGGTGTTTTTCCCCGGATTAATTTTATTTATTATTTTTTTAGGGGGAAAATTAATTCGCATAGCAACATTTCATAACCACGCCCTCTTGCACGGATTGTTCCCCAAAAGGGGGGCCCACTGAAATTTAAGAAAGTTTTGCATGAAAAGAAGTTGATGTCCGGGCCTTAATGAAACAAATAAAGGGGAAGTTTGAGTTTCAGTGGTGAAAAAAAAATTGGGTTTTCGGGAGTATTTGAGGGGAATGCAAGGAAGGATAGAAATTTAATTTTGGGAAATGACGTTATGGAAGGAGAAGAGGGAATAAAATGTATAAATTCAAGGATTGGGGTTTTAAAAAAAGGGGTTTTGGATAAAAATTTAAAAGGTGTATGTACGGGAGAAGAGAGGGGGGAGGGAGAGAGAGAGTTTTTGGGAGATGTTAAGGAGTTTTAGGAACTTTAACCTAGTGAGAGATTTTTAGGGGCCCCAAATGCTAAAGTAGGAGAAACATTTAAAGAGGGGGGTAGGTAAATTTGGGGTCCCAGGTGAAAATGATAAGGGGACCCTTTGAATTTTGCATAGAGGGGTTTTGGGTTATAGGTAATAATATTTAAAAAAAATGAAGATAAATTAGTATACAAGATAAAATGAAGTGAATTGACAGTGGGTTTGTTGAACTACATATTGATAGATAAGACTGTTGGTAGACTTCAAGATGTACATGTTTGTAGGGGGGCCCAGAATACGATCATTTTTTAGTTGAAATACAGTGAGAGAAAAATGGTAGATGGAAAATAAGGAAAATGAAGCAGCAGTTAAGAGGAGGGGGAAGATTTATAATCTAGAGGAGGAGGCAGTTAGGTAAGATATAAACAATTACTGGAGGATGGATAGGCAGTGAGAGTATAAGAAAAAGGGAAGATGAATAAAGGGGGTTTAAGAATGTAGGTTGGGAGTGTTCAAGAGGTTTGTGGTTACAGGAAAGGGGGGCAGGGGGGAAAAAAGAGTGTTTGGGGTGGAATGATATAAAGAGATTAGTAAGAGAAAAGTTAGAGATTTTTACAAAGCGAAAGGAAAAAGGAGAGAAAAATTTTAGAAAAAAAGAGAGAGGGTTAAGAGGGGGGAAGCCAAAAAGAAAGAAAAATGAGAGAGGGGTGAGATGACAACAAATTTTTTTGGGTAAAAAGGTTTTTGGAGTGTAAAAAAGGTTGAGAAAACCTGGGGAATGAATGGATTTGATTTTAAAAAAATGGGAGGGGAGAGTTTTTAACCCCTTTCAGGGTTCTTTCCGTAGATCTACGGCCCACGCTCAGGGTCCAAACTGTGAACCCCTTTTGAGCTCACCCTACTTGATAAACTGTGAGTGGTACATTTGGGCCTAGATAAGAGAATACATCTATGTGGTATAGGGCACCACATAAAACAGATCCTGCAGCACACTGTGTATAATGAGAAAAAAAATGAAGTCATGTTTTTCGATTAAAACAGCAATTTTTTGCATTTTTTTTCATTTTTTTTTATAGTTGTTTTTTGGGATTTTTTGGGTCTCATTTGATGGGAATGGAAGAAATTACAGAAATAGAGATGATTTTGATTGGTTTTAGCACTGGAAATGGCTTGAAACTGACCCTAAAGTAGGGAAAATTTTAAAAATTTTTGCCGATATTAAAGAGGAAAAAAACGACCTCCCCGTCTAAATAAAACATCAGCTGGTGGGTCTAATATACATTCACAAATATGGTGATGATTTTTTTTATACAATTATTACAGTATTGCATAACAGTAAATTTCCTTTTTTTTGGGGTGTGAATAAAAATTAATTATGGAATAAAAATAAAAATGGAATTTATTTTTTGGTTTCAAACATAACTAATGAACAGAAAATGTTAGTTTAGTGCCGGGGAATGCCTACATTTTCATTCTGGCCCCTTATTTTAAAATTTGGGAATTTTTTGAATTTTTGTGTTAAATTGGCCAAATTAACAAATTCCATCACTTTATTTTGTAGTTAAAACAGGGGACATGTCGATTTCGGCTCAATCGATAGAATAGTAGTAATACTAGTGAAATAGCTAAAAATTTTGGGTTGTTTGGGAAATAATGTAATTGGCCAAAAATGGGGGGCCCAAAAGCCGGCAAAACACGTTCGAATATCGCTGACATTTGTACCCCGCGAGAGCACAATTTCGTAATTTTCCACTAAATTTCGTACTTTTGTTTTATTACCTTCAAAAAAAGATTTTTTATGATTTCATAAGAAAAATAAAAAATTTTTTTTTTTAAATTCCCGGGCCCTGGTGGTGACCCCAGTTTTTGGGTTTTGGCCCCGGGAAATTAAATGGAGAGTTGGGAGGTATGGGGAAGATGGGGGGAATATTTTGGGGAAATTTGGGAAAGGGCTGATGAGGATAGGGAAGCTGTGATTTCGTTTATAGGCAAGGGGGAAAAACATCTTATAGGAGTGGGGAAGAGAAAAGGGGAGTGGGGGGAAGTTTTTTAGGAGGGGTAGAATAAAGGGGGGTTTGGGGGAGCTGGGATTGATGTGATTAAGATAGAAATGTTAAAAAAACAGGTGGGGGAAAGTTTTGGGGGGGGGGCTTTTTTTTAATAAATGTATGGGAAAAGGGAATAAAAGGAATTGGCAGAGAACATGCATAGTTCCTTTTTATCAAGGCAAAAGGGACAAAAGAGAGTGCAAAATTATAGGGGAATAAGTTTGTTGGGGTATACCTGGTAAAGGGGTATGGTAGGGGTTATTATTGAAAAAAAATGGGAAAAGAAACGGAGGGGGGGATAGCAGATGAACAAGGAGGCTTTAGGAAAGGTAGAGGTGTGTAGACCAAGTGTTTACAGTGAAACATGGGTGGGAAAAGATTTAGATAAGGGGAAATAGGTTTTTTTGGCATTTATGGATTTGGGAAAAGGTGTATGAAAAAGGTGGATAGGGGGGAATGGCAGATGTTGCAAAAAAGGAGGTAGGTTACTGAAAGCAGTGAAGAGTTCTTTCAAGGATAGTAAGGTTTTAGGTTAGAGGATGTAGGAGAGGGGGGAGATTTTTTTCCAATAAAAGAAATTTTGACAAGGATGTGATGTCACTTAGGTTGTTCAGTTTTTTATAGATGAAGTTTAAAAAGAAGTGAATGCTTTGGGGTTTGGGAAGAGGTGTGGGGTTTAAAAAATAAAGAATCTAACACGAAGTGGGAGTTGTCACAGTTGTTTTCCTGATGACACTGTGCTTTTTGGGGGATTTTAAGAGAAGCTGCAGAGGTTGGTTGATGAGTTTTTTGAGATGTAAAAGAAGAAAAATTTAAAGTGAAATAGGAAAAGAAGTTGATGAGGATAACAAAAATGGGTTTAGGGTATTGAGGGGTCTGTGGGACAAAGAACTTTGTCCTGGAAGCAGAGGGGAATATAAGAACATAAATAAAAAATGTAGGAACACTGCAGAAGGCCTATTTTGGGCCCCTGCGAGGCCCGGTCCCCATCAAAAAGACCCATGAGAGATACATCCTCTTCTCACTTTAAAGATGGGGGTTCCATTCCCGAGCCCCGCTGTTTAAAAAAATTTGTCGCTAATGAGGAGCATACTATAAAGGTAATGAGTTTGTGTCACCCACCCTTTTATGTTATAATGTCACCTTTGCACCATTCATAACATTTCGGGATATTTTTTTAAAGTTTATACAGTAGATTGATACTGAAAAAAAATGAATAAGATGAAATCATCTAATGCATTATTTATTTTGGATAATGATCAAAAGTCTGCCCCCAAATCCGAGGCATTGATGAACGAGTACGGCCTAAGTGAGGGGGAAACGTATTTATACCAACGCTTTTTTAAGGATGTGAAGCATGGGGGGTGAATGGTGCAACAAGGAAGGCTGGAGGGGGTGGCAATGCCGCCCGAGGGCAATGTGGGTAAATATAATGCAGAGAGTTTTTTAGTTTGGAAATTAAGAGAAGGTAAAAGGATTACCCAAACTATTATCCAGGGGGGCTGAGGAGGGGGTTTTTGAGGGGGATGGAATGTAGAGAAGGGGGTGGCAAAAAAAAAATGACTTGGGGTGGGAAAACTGTCGGGAGGGGAAAGGGGGGGTAGAGGTCATGTTGGGGGGGAGGGGGTAAAGGAGGTTTTGGTGGAGGGGCTTGGGGTTCCGTTGGGAAAATAATAAGGTTTTTAAAAAAGGAGGAATGGGGGACAAATGGTTTTAGGTTTTTGGGGCATGCTGTTGGAGGTGAGCAAAAATTTAAGAAGGATTCAGGGAAATCGCAGGCCGGACTTGAGTCCTGGGGATGGGAAAAGTGCCTGCACCTGAAGGAGGGTTTTTAAACCTTTTAGGGTTGGGGTTTCTAGACGGCTTGACAAAGGGGTTTGGGGCCGCATCAGCATAAAAATTCCCCCCGCCTTCCCGATCTAAAGGGAAGAGAAAGCTGGGGGGCCCACATGAAAGAATGGGTCTAGGGTCAGTGTGCGCAGTATAAAAATCCTGCAGCACACAGTGCATAAAAGAGAAAAAACCCCAAAGTGTTTTTTGGTTTTTAAAAAAGCGATTTGGGTACATTTTGATGTTATTTTGGTTTTTCCCCAATTTTCCCGGTTTCCCTTTTTAGAATGGAAAATATTTCAGAAATTGAGATGATTTTGATTGGTTTCACAATGAAAAATACCTTTAAATTGAGCTCAAAGTAGCAGGGAAAAAAGTTTTATTTTTTTTCTGAAGTTTTGGGGAAACAAATCATGCCACGTGTCCAATACACATCAACTGGGGGAGTCTAACATTCTTTCCCAAATGCCTTTATATTATTTATACCAATTCTACACTAAAGCAGTAGTTTTAAACAGTAAATTTTATTTTTTTGGGTTAAAAAATTTACAGTGGGAAAACAAAAAAAAATGTAAGAGAGGCCCCGGGGCATGAATTTAAAGAACAGAGGAGATGTTATTTTTGGGGCCAGGAATGTCTGTCTTGTTTATTCTGGACCCTGGGGTTTGGGAAAATTTGGGATCTTTTGGTTTTGGGGAAATTGGCAAAATTGCCAATTTCTGGGCCACTTTATCTTTTATAGTTGAAATCGGTAAAAGGGCGGTTTTTGACTTCCCTTCGATAGGAAAAAAAGGAGTTTAGTGAAAAAGTTATGATTTTTTTTCGACTGGACATTGGGAAATTTGCTGGAAAAAAGTGCCCCGGGGGGAAAATCGCCGGGCGTAAAAAATCAACCTCAACTTCGGGGGAGCATAATTCCGAAATTTTTCCCTCAAATACTTTTTATGTTTATTTTGATTTTTGAAAACATTTCTATCATTTAAAGATTTTTTTTTTTTTTTTTTTTTTTTTTTTTTACCCTGAGAACAAGTTTAGAGAGGGCCTGCCAACCCCGAAAAAGGGGTTTAAACCCCCGACTGTTTCAGCATATATATACACTTTTCGAGCCAATGTGTTTAGAAATGTATACTCAAAAATTCTAGTGGCCCCCAAATCAATGGAAAGTTTTTTTTAAACCTGGGGCCCTGTAGAGAATGGGGCTGTGGGGGTGTGTGCAGTATAAAAATCGTAGCATGCAGTATAATGAGAAAAAAAAAACTGACTGTGTTTTTCGGTTAAAAAACCAACCTTTTAGGGTATTTAAGATAGTATTTATGGTTATATTCTGTTTTTTTGGTCTCATGTGGGGGAATGGGGAATATATTATAGAAAAAGGGGGGTGATTTTGATTGGTTTTAAATGTTCAAGAGTAAACAAATGACATCATTATCCAAAAATGTCTAACTAACCAAACCTAATACGAAAAAATGAAGGGGTTCAAACTGGTTGGACTTGAATCTGGAGGTGGAAAGTATATCCGCACCCGAAGGAGCGTGAGGCTGCTGCAGTTTTGGGGGCTTATTTGAATTGGGACACCAACCCTCCGGCCCCCACGACCCGCCCGACTTTTCAACCGTGTTTTTTGGGCCCAAATTTTTGAGAAATAAACAAATTTTTTGTGTTGTAAAAGTGTTTATCCTAAACCTTTTCAGTATAAAAAAACAGTACTAACAAAATAAAAAGTAAAGTAAAACATGAAATACCAAAATAAAAAATAAAAAAAGTCATTACAAAAATGTTTTTGGGGATATTCAGTAGTAAAGTTTGACTTTATGATTATTTTTTTAATACCGTTTCTTGGGAAAAAACTTCCTAAACGGGTGGTAGGGGTACTTTAGAAGACGAAGCTGAATGAATGACGTTTAGTCACCCACCCCATTGTGAGGATTTGTTGTGTTTAAAAATTTAATAGTGTTTATTACTATTTTAAAAGAAGAGAACATTCCCAAAAAAATATTTTTTGGTAAAAAATCCTTGGAAAAAGTAATGGAAAAATTTAAAAACAGAATATTATGGCTTGGCAATCTTTTCTCAGATTATAACACTGGTGTCAGTGGGGAAATAGGTTCCATGTTCCAAAACTAACTTTCAAAAAAAGTTTTCAGAACCACTGTAAATTTTAAGTTTAGGGCCCTACTTTGTGTCAAATTTCCCTCAATTGTGTTCATCAAACTTGTGTCATTACTATTGATGTGACTATATCATAGAGCCCCTTTTTTTAAAAAGAATGAAGGAGTTTTCTGCAAGCTTACTGGCCCCTGACCCATGCTAAGCTGGTCCAGTTGACACCCACACCTTTCCCCTGTTTTGTACTTGTTTTAACCTATTTTTTAAAAATACGCAAGGTTTTATCTTCAGTGACACTGTGGAAATAAATGGATAAAAAAACTGAACAATGGAAATATAAAAAACAAAGCAGTTTAATTTATCCTTTATTGATTGGGGCCCACACAGTTGGCTTTTTTAAGTCACAAAAAGATCTACCTTTTGGGGGGGCGCAGCATTTATAGTCAGGTTCAGAATGTTGAGGCGGTGGAGAATGCCTGATCTATGATCTAAGAGGGGAAAAGAGTCTAAAATCTTGGGGAGTTGGGAAGGGATTGGGTAAGGGAGCAGACCCTTTTCCCGTGTTCTTCCATTCCTTTTTCTTTTTGGGGTAGTGATGAAGAAGTTTCTTGGCAAGTGGTTCAGCTTAATTTAAAGCCATTGTTCTGGTTGAAAAATTTTTGGTTAAGAGATAAAAAATGATTCCAGGATTTCCTTTCGTATTGAGTGTTTGTCTTCTGGCGATAAAATCTTTAGTTTCTGTAAATTAACTGGTTGTGTGAATTGCGGGGTTTTACATCAGATGGGATTCTCCCCCTGACCTTTTAAATTCTTTAACCCGACTATAAATACTGCACTTTTTCCCCCCCAGGTAGATCTGTTTTTGGGTTTGAAAGCCCACTGGGGCAAAACGTTGTCAATAAAAGGGTCACATTAAAATGCATATGTGTTTATTTTTCCTTCCCGGACACTACTTGGGGGTTTTCTCCACCATCCACAACTATTACCAAACCAGTGTTTTCCTATATACTTTGAAAATTTTAAATTTTTCCAATTTTAAAAAATTTCTGTGAGTCCTGTCTTGCTATTTTTTCCTTTTTTTACTTTTCACTCAGATTATCTTGTCACCTTTCCATGGTGCCTGCTGATATGTTTTTTCCCCCTAATGGACTGCAAAGGTTTATGAATTTTTTAAACATTTTTCAGTTGTTGGAAGACTTAAATGGCAGATCATTGGAAATGTGCACTGTGATTTTTTTTTGCATGTTGTATATTTTCACTACCAGTGTTAAATTTTTCAGGTAATTGTTTTTAAAAAACATTCCATATATTGAGCCCAAAATTAGTAAATATTATATTATTACACTTTTTTGATATATTATAGGAAATAAAGTTGTACAGACTATTCAGTTGTGTAGAAAGATGTAAGAGTTGTGAGATGTTATTTTTTGGGTTTTGAGGGGGAAAAGAAGTTTTAGACTGACAGAGCAAAAAGGGGTTATCCTCCCTTCCCAAAAAATAATTTTCCCATCCCTCTTTTTAAAAACCAAGATTTCAAAAACCCGATATGTGGAGGATGATGAAATTTTGGGAAAGTGTTATATTAGTGGGAGGGGGGAAGAAATTTTTTTTTTTTGGTACAGCGGGGGGGTGGCAGGAAAGGGACCCTCCTTTACCTTTATGTCAGTAACTTATCAAGGTAGTTGAAGAAAAACCCAAAAAAATGGGAATTAATATTTTAAGTGAGGGGGGGGAATAGTTTATGTAAGTTTGGATTGGGCAGCTGGCAGCCAAGGGAAACCCTCAGGCAACACACCTGGTTATTTGATTTTAAAAAAAATTTGCTTGGGAAATTTTAGGAAATTTAAATTTTGAATTTTTGGGTTTTTATGTAAATTATTAAAATGAGTTATAGTACAACAGTGTATATGATAGTCTTTTTTGCAGGTATGGGGTAATGTACAAAATCCCAAAATAGGAGAAGGGGAATTTTGACAAAAGTTTTTGGGTTGATATGTACCGTTAACTAGTCGGACCGATGAAACATCGTAAATTTTGTTCTTCATCGTAGGGGTTTTTCATGGGGTTGTTCCAGTCACGGATTGTGCATAGGGGAAAAATAAATGTGTGTTTATAAGCAGAACTGTGGGGAAAAATTGATCAGTCCCCCTTTTGACCATATTTTTTGTCATTTGAATTTCATTGGGCCCTTTATTGTTTTAAAGACTTCTTTTTCCCTTCATAATATTTTTTGTTTTTCACACTTTGATGTAATAATTTTCTGACTACAGATTGTACTTTTTTTTTTTAAATTGTCTTTATGAGAGAACATGCAGCATACTATGCTACCAGGCTTGGGTGATTATTCTTTGATCTTTCCAGCACTACATCTGCCTTGGCCACATCAACAGTGTCAGGGAAAATTTTAAACCCCTTAACTGTCCTACCATAGATCTATGTTTTCTCGCCCAGCACTAATTTTTGATTTTTTTTTTTTAAATTAAAGAGGGCAATTTTCGGGGCAATAAGACAAAAAAAAAAATTTTTGGCCCGTACATACCAAGATATAAGACCGCAAAATTGGCACTGGATGCTCACCTGACAGCAACATGGGGGTCCTGCAGCTTGCAGAAGTGTTTCCAATATTCCCTTTTTTCCCCTTTTTTTTTTTTTTATATATTGTTTATGTCCTGATAATTACAATTTGTAAAATTCTTTTGATTTAAGCCAATATTTGTTCTGGGCACTAAATTTGGGACTGGGAAAAAGTACTAAAAAAGTCACAACACACTGGCAGGTGAATATTTTTACCCGCCTTGGTCGTACTAGAAATATATACAAAGTATTTTAGGTCCCAACAAGTTTTAGACATCCTGGAGTATATAAAAACCCTTAACAAAGATAAAGGGCCCTTCCCCCTGATGACAGTGCAGCAGTGGAATGACACTGAGGCCAGGGGGGTTTTGGGAGACATGACAAAATATAAAAAAGGGCAATAGACAGGGGGGAAAAGAGGGGGATGTTCCAAAATGGAAAGACACAAGAGGCACAAAAGTTGAAGACTCAGATGAATCGGGTTTTGGGGGAAGTATTTCTTCAAAAGAGTAGCTGCGTAAAGCCTAGAAAGAAAGGGGAGGGGGAAACCAAAATAGTTTTAAGGGAGGAGGTAAAGTCAGGGAGGGGGAGAGAGAGCCCAGTAGAATCAGTGAAGAGGGGGGGCCGGGAGCTTGACTGACCTGCAGCCAAAAAGATGAGACAAAAGGTGAGTATTTGATGATTGTGACTCCCTTTGGCTTTGTTTGTTTTCACTGGCTTAAACATGTTTATCTGTTTGTCTGTCTATCTGTCATCTGTCTAGTTCTGCCTTTTTTCCCCGCCTTTCTGTCTACCTGTGTGTCTGTATCACCACCAATTGTGGTTTGGGTTGAGACTAGCTCCTGGCCCTGTTTCTTCACTGACTGCACGGGGTCCTCCTCTCCCTGCTATGAGCTTTATCATACCTCATCTAAAACTTGTAGGGTTCCTGCCCACTACATCGCTAGTCGGACTATTCTACTTCCAAAAACCTGTGACTGAAGAAATTTCCCTAACATTCCCTGACCACTGAGTCTTCAGCTTCCAATTGTGACCCTTTTTGTTTCTGTGCCCCATCCTGAACATCCTGTTCTGTCCACCTTGTCTATTCCATGCAGTATTTTTTATGTTGTTGTTGGTCTTCCTGAACCCCCTTTCCTCCAGTGTTGTGAACGATTTTAACCTCTTTCAGGAATTACCCTTAGCTCGGGAACCACCCTTGTTGCAAACCTTGCACTTTCTCTAATTTCCGACATGTTTGACCAGGTGTAGGTTCCAACTGGGCCCGACCCGTATGGGCCTGATGTAAAAGTGAAAAGTCTTAAAACCTCATGAGGTACTGGAACGTTTTTTCCCCCGGTTTAGGTGCTAAATGCTGCAGCAGTTATCTGGTTAATGGGGCTTTGGTGATGTACTGATTATACTTGCTCCTAGATCTTTCTCCTGAGGGGGTTTAGTCTTTTGGGCTCCCAGCCTATACTCTGTCATGTCTTTTTACCCCCCCATCCTCATGACTTTTTCATTTAGCGGGGGGTTTAAAATTTAGAGCCAGTTGTGGGCCCTGATCCAGCCTATCCAGGCACGAGACCTGTCTGGTCTGCATCTGATTTAGTTCTTTCCCCCTAACTTCACATCATCTGTAAACAGGAAATTGCATCCTTCCATCCGCCTCACATCCAAAACAGCATTGGTCCAGGATGACTTCTTGGAGCTGTTGTCAGAGGCGCCACTGTGATACCTCACACGGACCATGACTCGTTTCCTCCTTGTTAGGTATTCTAATCCATTGCAGTGCCCTTCCTGTTATATGTGCCTGATCCTCAAGCTTCACAACTTGTGAGGAACTGTCAAGGCCTCTTGCAGTCCAAGAAAAAGGTCAGCCCACCCCCCCCTCATTTCTTACATCAGATTTATCATAAAACTTGGTAGGTTTTGACACAAGATTTTCCTTCCATGAATCTTTCCAGCTGTCGCTTTTAATCTTTCGTCTAGGGCACCACCACCCCCCTGATAATTTCTCCATGACTTTATACTTTCATTTTAGGACACTGGTCTGTGTTTAGTCTTCATTTCTGTCTCCTTTCATTGATGGGGGCACATTTGCCTTCTTCCATACTTCGGTGTTGCCCAGTTTCAAGGGAAGTGTTGAAGATTTTGGGTTTGTGGACACACAGTGTCTGCCCCCTCTCTAAGGACCCACAGAGAGTGTTATCCGTCCCACCACCTTTGAGGTATCAAGGTCACTTAGGAGCTTCTTCACCTCCTCCTCAGTCGTGTAATTCATCCAACACTTTTGATATCTCTTGTTGGTGTACCCCACTGTTTTGTCTTCCCAGTGTCCCTTCAGCTTCCACTGTAAATACTTCCTGAAATCTCATGTTGAGCTCCTCTACAT
This sequence comes from Cherax quadricarinatus, assembly GCF_038502225.1. Classification (NCBI taxonomy): domain Eukaryota; kingdom Metazoa; phylum Arthropoda; class Malacostraca; order Decapoda; family Parastacidae; genus Cherax; species Cherax quadricarinatus. The sequence continues at coordinate 109,276 of NW_027195615.1, forward strand.
ACTTCTTGGTCATTTCTGTGAGCTCCCACCTTTCCTCAGCCTGATTACCTGGTCCTTGACTGTTGTCTTCTCCTGATGTGGCAGTAAGGCGTTTTGGGTCAGACTTGACTTTCGATGCTATGTCGTTGCACAGCTGCTGGGCCTCCTTCCTTATCTGTGCATACTGCTTCTGGCCTGCCTACTAATCTATTTTCCTGAGTCCTTTGCCTTCAGTACTTAGCTTTTGTCTCCCTACACCTTCGGTAAACCAAGGGCTCATTCTGTTCTTCCCATTATTTCTGTTACCCTTTGGGAACAAACCTTCCTCTGCCTCCTTAGTTTGTTATTGTTACAAAGTCCATTATTTCTGTTTACTGACTTTCCTACCAACTCTGTTCCCACTGAACCTCCTGTAGGAAGGTTCTCATTCCTGTGTAGTCCCCCTTTATACTTTGGCTTTTCCCTTCCATCTGTTACCTCTCCACTTTTAGCTCCATCGATGTATTCAGAGCTCAGAAGCACGTGGTCACTAGCTCCAAGAGGCCTTTCATATGTGATGTGCTCAGTGTCTGAGCTACTCAGGGTGAACACAAGGTCCAGTCTTGCTGGTTCATCCTCCTCTCTCTCTGATAGTGTCCCTAGCATGTTGGTGCATGAGGTTTGCCAACACCACATCCATTATCTTGGCTCTCTATGTTTTGGGACCCCATGTGGCTCCAGGTTTTCCCAATCAATCTCCCTGTGGTTGAAGTCACCCATGACCAGTAAATTCACTCTGCTTGTGTGAGCCCTTCTGCCACCCTCAGCTAGTGTGTCCACCATTGCTCTGTTGCACTCATCATATTCCTCTCTTGGCCTCCTGAGTTCTGTGGTGGGTTATACATCACTGCAATGACTGCCTTGTTTTCCTCTGACTGAACTGTACCTACTATGTAATCCCTTCTCCAGTGTCATCCATTCCTTCCATTTCTTGATAACTCCACCGGTTTTAGTTAGCAGTGCAACCTGTCTTCCTGTTCTCTGTCTGCTTGTCTCTCTTTGTCTCAGAGACCAGCTCACTAACTAACAGGTATTACAATGCAGTTGCTATGTCTGATTCCTGAACAAGTGAAAATATGTATTACTTGCCAGTCATTCTATATATCTTATATCTACAAGCACAGTATAGCACTTTGTCTGATTTTTTTGGGTTATCCTAGGTAATTTATACTATCTGTCTTTGAGGTAGAGATAGAGACAGAGAGACAAGCTGGGACAGATACAAAACGGACAGACAGAGATAGAGACAGACAAAGTCAATCAGCCACCGCCACCCAGCCTGCCAAACACGTATTACACGCTTTCACAATTGTTTCTCTTTACTTAGGCATAGGTTATAGGACATTCTGGCTGATAAGATAAGATAAGATTTCGTTTGGATTTTTAACCCGGAGGGTTAGCCACCCAGGATAACCCAAGAAAGTCAGTGCTATCGAGACTGTCTAACTTATTTCCATTGGGGTCCTTAATCTTGTCCCCAGGATGCGCACCCACACCAGTTGACTAACACCCAGGTACCTATTTCCTGCTAGGTGAACAGGACAAGAGGTGTAAGGAAACGTGTCAAATGTTTCCACCGCCAGGAATCGAACCCGGCCCTCCGTGTGAAGTGGAAGCTTTAGCCACCAGGCCACCGGGCCACCACTACCAGATGACACTACCAGTAGTACCAAAATTGAAAAGATGTTGCAAATGTTGCACATGGGTTATTATCAAGGTTTCTGTATTTCTCGACCACTTGTGACACATCCATCTCAAAGCCACTAAACTCAGGATAAACATCACTTCTCTTAAATGGGGAGTGTTAATAGGACATGACATCAATGAATCCCTGGTGTTTCCAGGCTCTTTGCTCTAGCTGGCACTCAATTGAACTGGTACTCCAACAAGGTACTAATTTTTATTATTATTTTTTTATTATCACACTGGCCGATTCCCACCAAGGCAGGGTGGCCCAAAAAGAAAAACTTTCACCATCATTCACTCCATCACTGTCTTGCCAGAAGGGTGCTTTACACTACAGTTTTTAAACTGCAACATTAACACTCCTCCTTCAGAGTGCAGGCACTGTACTTCCCATCTCCAGGACTCAAGTCCGCCTGCCGGTTTCCCTGAATCCCTTCATAAATGTTACTTTGCTCACACTCCAACAGCATGTCAAGTATTAAAACCATTTGTCTCCATTCACCCTTATCAAACACGCCACGCATGCCTGCTGGAAGTCCAAGCCCTCGCACAAAAACCTCCTTTACCCCCTCCTCCAACCTTTCCTAGGCCGAATTTCTACCCTCCTTCCTTCCACTACAGACTGATACACTCTTGAAGTCATTCTGTTTCGCTCCATTCTCTCTACATGTCCGAATCCACCCAACAACCCTTCTCAGCCCTCTGGACAACAGTTTTGGTAATCCCACACCTCCTCCTAACTTCCAAACTACGAATTCCTCTGCATTATATTCACACCACACACTGCCCTCAGACATGACATCTCCACTGCCTCCAGCCTTCTCTTCCTGCAACATTCATCACCCATGCTTCACACCCATATAAGAGCGTTGGTAAAACTATACTCTCATACATTCCCCTCTTTGCCTCCAAGGACAAAGTTCTTTGTCTCCACAGACTCCTAAGTGCACCACTCACTCTTTTTCCTCATCAATTCTAAGGATTCACCTCATCTTCATAGACCCATCTGCTGACACGCTCCACTCCCAAATATCTGAATACGCTCACCTCTCCATACTCTCTCCTCCAATCTGATATCCAATCTTTCATCACCTAATCTTTTTGTTATCCTCATAACCTTACTCTTTCCTGTATTCACCTTTAATTTTCTTCTTTTGCACACCCTACCAAATTCATCCACCAATCTCTGCAACTTCTCTTCAGAATCTCCCAAGAGCACGGTGCTAAGTGGTCTCAAATTTTTAATAATGTGCACACTGAGAAGTTAAGACCCATTCTGTACTGCCCAGGCATCTCAGGCCAATTGTCCCAAATTTGGAGGCACGAAAATAAAACTTTCATGTATGTTTGGAGCGTAAGGCAAGAACATAGCTCTGTGTTTGGACAGTTAAGGTTAACAGTGACAGACATAATCTACTGGAAAACTTAATGCTGCAGGCAAACCCTTGATCAGAAAATTCTTCATTGCATTACAGTTGTCCCTTCAAATTTCAAGGCATATGTTCCTAGTGGTCTCATGAAACTAGAAAGTACGAGTAATACAAAGGTAAGTCTAGAATGAATTTGCTTCATATTTGGATTCATTTTGTGTTTCAGAAACCATTACTAATATATCATTCTAGTCTGTTTGACCCTTTCTGTCATGACCCCAAAATTAATAGTTTTAATAGTTTCATGGTTTTTTCAAAAAACCAATGTTTATCTTTTGAAATGGTAGAGAATCTTGTCTGAAGGTGATGACCAAAAGTGCAAAATTTGATGGAAAATTTAATTATGCAGGCACAAAATTGGTATTGTAGGTGAATTTACACAACGGCAGTTTCTCCTATTCTGAGCCCTGTTTTAACCCCTGCCTTTCCATTTCACGAGTATGCTTTCCATTCTATCAATTGAATGCAAGAAGCTTCCTATTAAGTTATCAGAACATCCTAATCAAGTGAACAGAAATTGGTAATTTGAGAAACTTAATAGACCGACATGTCATGCACTCCCTTTCCATGCTCAGCTTCGAATGCACATGGACTAAATTTTTACTTTATGACCGACTTCCTCTGTTGCCTATCATTCCGAAAATAGTATTGGCAAGGTGCTCCTGCCATGTTGGTAGAAATATTTCCTTCACGCCTCAAAAGCAGTACATGCATCATCACTGTCCAGAATGCTACCCAAGCTCATGATCTTTCTTTCTTCATGTCAGTACTATTGCTGTCACTATCAAAACATCTTCCCTCAATCTTGTAGTGGTACTGTCATTCTGCCCCATACCATAGTCCAACAGAATTTCAGACGTGGCGCTGACATTCTCAACAGCTGGAACTCCAAGATCTCCCAATCCTCAAAGTAGACATTTATGTCCTTTCTTCCGCGGCGGAGACGACCTTGCAATGTGGCTCGACTAGCTTTCACAGCCGTGAGCTCCCATCCTCTGTTTATGTAGCAGGACATTGTTTACAAGTTTGAAAATGATTCCACACCGCAACAGTGTAGAAATTGCTGCGATTTGGTCACTCAGTGAAATATTGCAGATCTATAGCCGAATGCCCAGTCTGCGATGCTGATGACCATTCTAATATGTCTTGTAGTCGACCTCCCCCCTTGCCTTAATTGTCATAAGGCTCACCCTTCTTACTCTCACTGTTGCCAGGTCCACTTAAATGAGCAAGAAATCTGTTGCCTCAAAGAGGCAGAAGGTCTCCCATGCCATGGCAGTTTCTCATCTACGCTCCACAGGAGACTACCCCATATTTCTTGTTCTCATGTTTCTAAACATGCCCCACCTTTGGGGTCCCATCTTCTGCAGCCTCCTGTGGTTACCCCCATAGTCACTCCTGTCTCTAATTCTTTGCTGTCCTGGGCTCAGAAGTCCCTACTTCAACACCTCAGTCTGTTCTCACTTCTCTGTTCTCCTCACAAGCCCCATCACCAAAGATTACGCTTTATGCCTTGGTGCTTTTCACTCTTTCCTGTTGAGAGCCTCTATGCAGCTTAATATTCCATCCTTGTCTGATTGCCATGTTGCCCATTGCCTTCGCTATTATGTTCACTCTCATGAACTCCACAATCCTTCCACTTATAGAATAGTCACCGATGTTAGTAGACATTATTTTTCGTCGCCTCCCGTTTGCTCCGTCTCTTTCTCTTTCACCTACATTCGCTCTGTCTTCCCTTCAGTTACCACCTTTTTATGTTCATGTAGCATCTCACTTTTCCCTACCCCTGGGAAGTTCCAGCTGTTCAAGTCTGTTCTTTTCACTCCTCTGAAAGCCCAACTACCACGGTAGCTTCCGCTCTCTTTTCTTGATCACTTCCACCTCATTCTCATGCCATTGCAGTGTGCACAGATGGTCTAAGTCTAATGACGGGCGGATTCGCTAGCATTTTTACAGCTGAATTGTATGCCATTCTTGCAGCACTTATCTGTATTGCATCTATGCTTGTGTCATCATTTGTGGTTGTTTATGACTTCCTTAGTGCTTTACAGGCTATACAAAAATTTGATACACCTCGCCCACTAGTTCTCCTTTATCCAACTTTGGTTACACTGTATCTCTACCAAGCATAAATATATTGTTTTTGTTGGTTCCTGGTCATGTTGACAGGGGCAATGAACAGGCAGACACTGCTGCGTGGCCAGCAGTACATGACCTTCCAGTTTCATATAGAGGTGTTCCATTCACAGACTGTTTTGCTGTAATAGCTACCCACCTTCACGCCCATTGGCAAAGTTGGTCTGATTTGCTCAATAACAAACTTCATTCTGTTAAATCAGTATAGTTACTGGCCGTTTTTGTCATCGGTGTCGAGGTTGGGAGACTACTCTCTTCCGCTCTTCGCATTGGCCACACCTCGCCTTACTCATGGGTATCTCGTGCAGAGGCACCCTGTTCTCTCTAAGAATTGTCAGGTTCCGTATTGGTTAGCCACATTCTGTTAGACTGCCCACTTATCAACGAACATGCAGAATTTACCTCCGACGTTGTCTCTGCTCTGCTGCTCACTCTTTACCTTCCTCTTGCTGATGGACCTCCTTTAATCTGGTCTCTCTCATTGACTTTTTGACAACACTGATTTACTCCACAAACTCTTATGTTACCTTTACCACTCCCCTCAGCCCTTTCTACCCCCTATTTCTACCCCACTATCCACTGCCTCGCTGTTCTCTGTAACCTACTAATCATCCCTCTCCCTTTTGCCACCCGATACCTTCACTTCCTACCCTTCCCTGCAGAGCTGTATAGCCCTTGTGGTTTAGTGCTTCTTTTTTATTATAATAATTTGTAGTCCTGCCTGGTCCTCATCTGATTTAATTCTCCTCATTAACTTCACATCATCTACACAGAGACACTTCTGAGTCTATCCCTTCTGTCATGTCATTCACATATACAACAAATAGCACTGGTCCTTGAACTGACCCCTGTGGAACCCCGCTCGTCACAGTCACCCACTTTGATACCTTGTCACGTATCATGACTCGCTGTTGCCTCCCTGTCAGGTATTCTCTGATCCATTGCAGTGCCCTTCCTGTTATTGGTGCCTGATCCTCTAGCTTTTGCACTAATCTCTTGTGAGGAACTGTGTCAAAGGCCGTGTAATCCAAGAGAATGCAATCTACCCACCTCTTTCGTGTCTTACTTCTGTTACCTTGTCATAAGACTTAAGGTGTGTGACACAGGATTTACCTTCCATGAATCATAAGGTGTGTGACACAGGATTTACCTTCCATGAATCCATGCTGGTTGTCATTTATAAGCTTGTTCCATTCTAGGTGCTCCACCACTCTCTTCCTGATAATCTTCATGATTTTGTATAATATACATGTCAATGACACTGGTCTATAGCTTAGTGCCTCGTTTCTGTCTCCTTTCTTTAAAATGGGGATTAAATTTGTCGTCTTCCACACCTTGGGTAGTTTCCCAGTTTCATTGGATATGTTGAACATTGTGGTTAGTGGCACACACACAGCATCTCTGCTCCATCTCTAAGGACCCATTGAGTGATGTCCAGTCCCACAGCCTTTGAGGTATCAAGGTCACTTAATTTCTTTACCTCTTTCTCGGTTGTGTGTAGTTCATCCAGCACTTGTTGGTGCACCCTTCTGTTCTGACTTCCCAGAGTCCTTTCTGTCTCCACTGTCAATACTTCCTTAAATCTCATGTTGAGCTCCTCACATACTTCTTGGTTGTTTCTTGGGAGTGCTCCGCCTTCCTTCTTCAACATGATTACCTGGTCCTTGACTGCTGTTTTCCTCCTTTTGTGTATCCACATGCTCTTGCGCTACCGTCCACAGGATGGATATAGGGTGCACAATAAACTAGCCACTTCGGTGGCAAAATCTAATCCTCTTTTTTTAAATTTGCACTATATTTTCTGTCTTCTATAACTCAGGTAGTCGCCCTGTTTGGAAATATGTGTTGAAGATTGTTGTTAGTGGTACACATAGCACCTCTGCTCCCTCTCTTAGGACCCATAGAGATATGTTATCTGGCCCCATTGCCTTTGAGGTATCTAGCTCGCTTAGCAACCTCTACACTTGTGTGTGTGTACTCACCTAGTTGTACTCACCTAGTAGTGGTTGTAGGGGTTGATCCACAACTCCTGGCCCTGCCTCTTCACTGGCTGCTACTGGGTCACTCTTCCTGATCCATGAGCTTTATCATGCCTCTTAAAGCTATGTATGGGTCCTGCCACTTATTGACAATTTTGTGACTGAAGAAATACTTCCTAACATCCCTGTGATGCATCTGAATCTTCAACTTCCAACTGTGACCCCTTGTTGCTGTGTCCCATCTCTGGAACATTCTGTCTGTTTGCCGTGTCGATTCCTCTCACAATTTTATATGTCGTTATTATATCCCCCTTATCTCTCCCGTCTTCCAGTGTCGTCAGGTCGATGTCCCTTAACTTCTCTCCATAGGACATACCCCTTTCCTCTGGGACTAGTCTTGTTACAAACCTTTGCACTTTCTCTAGTTTCCTTACGTGCTTGGCTAGGTGTGGGTTTCAAACTGGTGTTGCATACTCCAATATTGGCCTAATGTACACAGTGCACAGGGTCCTGAACGATTCCTTAAGATGCCAGAATGCTGTTCATAGGTTTGCTAGGCACCCATATGCTGCAGCAGTTATTTGGTTGATGTGCACCTCAGGAGATGTACCCGGTGTTATACTCACCCCAAGATCTTTTTCCTTGAGTGAGGTTTGTAGTCTCTCGCCCCCTAGACTGTACTCCATCTGCGGTCTTCTTTGCCCTTCCCCAATCTTCATGTCTTTGCACTTAGTGGGGTTGAACTCCAGGAGCAAGTTGCTGGACCAGACCTGCAGCCTGTCCAGATACCTTTGTAGTTCTGCATGGTCCTCGTCCGATTGGATTCTTCTCATCAATTTCACATCATTTGGAAACAGGGACACTTGGAAGTCTATCCCTTCTGTCATGTCATTCATAAATATCAGAAATAGCACCGGTCCTAGGACTGACCCCTGTGGAACCCCGCTTATCAGAGGTCCCCACTCTGATATTTTGCCATGTACCATGACTCTGTTGTCTTCCTGACAGGTATTCCCTGATCCATTGTAGTGCCTTCCCTCTTATCCCTGCCGGGTCCTCCAGCTTTTGCACTAATCTCTTGTGTGGAACTGTGTCAAATGCCTTCTTGCAATCTAAGAAAATGCATTATTCCCACTCCTATCTCTTTCATCTTACTGCTGTCACCCTGTTACAAACCTCCAGTAGGTTTGTGACACAGGATTTCCCATCCCTGGAACAGTGCTGGCTGTCATTGATTAGTTCATTCCTTTCTAGGTGTTCCACCACTCCTCTCCTAATAATCTTCTCCATGACTTTGCATACTATACATGTCAATGACACTGGTCTGTAGTTTAATGCTTCATGTCTCTCTCCTTTTCTAAAAACTGGGACTACATTTGCTGTCTTCCATACCTCATGTAGTCACTCTGTTTCAATAGATGTGTTGAATATTGTTGTTAGGGGTACACAAAGTGCCTCTGCTCCTTCTCTCAGGACCCATAGAGAGATGTTATCCGGCACCATCGCCTTTGATGTATCTAGCTCACTTAGCAGCCTCTTCACTTCTTCCTCTGTCTCCTCTGAGCACTTCTTTGAATCTCATGTTGAGTTCCTCACATACTTTGCAGTGGTTTCTTGTGATCTCTCCTCCTTCCTTCCTCAGCCTGATCACTTGGTCCTTGACTGATGTTTTCCTCCTGATGTGGCTGTACAACAGCTTCAGGTCAGATTTAGATTTCACTACTATGTCATTTTCATATTGTTGTTGGGCCTCCCTTCTTTCCTGTGCATATTCATTTCTGGCTCTAGGACTTCTCTCCTTGTTCTCCTGGGTCTTTTGCCTTCTATACTTCTTTCATTCTCTAGTACACTTGATTTTGGCATCTCTACACCTTTGGGTGAACCAAGGGCTCATCCTGGCTTTCTCGTTATTTCTGTTACCCTTGGGTTCAAACCTCTCCTCAGCTTCCTTGCATATTGTTATTACATATCCCATCATGATGTTCTGGAGATGGGACACAGCAACAAAGGGTCATAGTTGGAAGTTGAAGACTCAAATGAATCACAGGGATGTTAGGAACCATTTCTTCAGTCACTGAGTTGTCTGGAAGTGGAATATTCTGAGACGCGTGCGATCTCTTGCTGTGTCATCCATGACGCTAAATGCACTTGCTGGCGAGATTGTTTCCACCATCACCTCTCCTTCCTCTATGAGTGAAGTCTGGAAAAAGTGAGGAAATTGAGTGGTAAATACTCTCCTGACCCGGCTCCTGTTCTATGGGTCACCGGTGTTGATATAGCAAACCCTCTTGATGTTGCCATTGAAGTTGGCACTCATCTGATCCGTATTTCCCGGGGGCTCCATCTATGCCCCTCGTTTCTTTCCTCAAAATCTGCCAGAGAGTTAGTACCCTTGGACATCTCTCAGAGAAGAACAGTATAATGTGCCTTTTACACATCTGGAACTGGAGGCAACACACTCAGCTTGCCGATCATCGGCAGCTGGGCCTGACGACATTCATATTTGGATGTTACAACATTTACATCAGTCAGTCATTGTAGTCCTCTTACACCTCTTCAGTCTTATTTGGTCACAAGGAGTTCTTCCCCAGCTGTGGAAATCTGCCATTGTTCTCCCTTTTCGCAAGCCGGGTACTACGGGACATGATGCCTCCCACTATCGTCCCATTGCTCTTACTAGTGCAGTTTGCAAAGTGATGGAACGTCTTGTAAATTGACATGTAATGTGGTATTTAGAGACACACAACAGTCTTTCCACTAGTCAATATGGCTTTTGTAAGGGCCGATCTACCATAGACCCCTTGCTACGCTTGGATACATATGTTCGTAATGCCTTTGTGAATAACCACTCGGTTATTGCCATATTGTTTGACCTTGACAAGGCATATGACACAACTTGGAGGTATAATATTTTGGCCCAAGCCCACTCCTAGGCCTCTGAGGCAATCTACCATCCTTCCTTAAGAACTTTTTAACTGACAGACATTTCCGTGTTCGAGTCAACAATGTGCTCTCCCCTGACTTTGTCCAAGCTGAAGGTGTCCCTCAGGGATGTGTTCTGAGCACAACACTTTTTCTCCTTGCTATAAATGATTTGGCCTCTGTTCTTCCATCCAATATTTGGTCATCACTCTATGTTGATGACTTCGCTATTGCTTGTGCAGGCGCTGACTGTCACCTCATTGCAGTTTCTCTCCAGCATGCGGTCGACCGTGTTTCCAATCGACCGTGTTTCCAATTGGGCCACCACGCATGGGTTTAAATTTTCCAGTACCAAAACTCACCAAATTACTTTCACTAGACACTTTGTCATCTCTGATCAGCCTTTGTACCTCTATGGCTCCCATATCCCTGAACGTGATACAGTCAGGTTTCTAGGCCTTCTCTTTGACCGTAGGTTATCCTGGGAACCTCACATTACCTCTCTGAAGGCAACTTGTCACAGCCAGCTGAACCTTCTTAAAGCCCTTGCTCATCTTTCATGGCGAGCTGTTCGTCGAACTCTCCTTCACCTACATTCAGCGTTCATCTTATTGAAACTCGATTATGGTGACCAGATCTATTAAGCGGCCTCTCCTGCCACTCTCTCTAGTCTTAACCCCATCCATCGCCAAGGATTATGTTTATGCCTTGGTGTTTTCGCTCTTCCCCTGTTGAGAGCCTCTATGCAGAAGCGAATGTTCCATCCTTGTCTGATCGCCGTGATGCCCATTGCCTTCGCTACCATATACGCTCTCACAATCTCAACAATCCTTCCATTTATAAAATGGTCACCGATATTAGTAGACATTCTTTATTTGTTAGCTGCCCCTGTTTGCTCTGTCCTTTCTCTCTTCGCCTACATTCGCTCTTGTCTTCCCTTCAGTTACCACCAAAATATATGTTCATGTAGCATCTCAGTTTTCCCTACCCCCTGGGAAGTTCCAGCTGTTCGGGTCTGTTCTCACCCCAACTACCTACGGTGGCTTCCCGCCCTCTTTTTCTTGACCACTTCCACTCTCATTCTCATGCCATCGCAGTGTACACAGATGGCTCTAAGTCTTCTGACAGCGTCGGATTCGCAGCAGTGTTTCTGGACAGCATCGTGCGAGGGCATTTACTATCTTCGGCTAGCATTTTTACTGCTGAATTGTATGCCATTCTTGCAGCACTTATTCGTATCGCATCTATGCTTGTGTCATCATTTGTGGTTGTCTCAGACTCCCTTAGTGCTCTACAGGCTATATGGAAATTTGATACACCTCACCCCCTAGTTCTCCGTATCCAACTTTGGCTACGCCGTATCTCTACCAAGCATAAAAATATTTTTTTTCGTTGGGTCCCTGGTCATGTTGACGTACAGGGCAATGAACAAGCAGACACTGCTGCACGGTCAGCAGTACACGACCTACCAATTTCATATAGAGGTGTTCATTTATGGACTATTTTGCTGTAATAGCTACCCACCTTCACACCCGTTGGCAACAACGTTGGTCAACTCTACTCGGTAACAAACTTCATTCTATTAAACCGAGCATAGGTTACTGGCCGTCTTCTTGTCACCAGTGTGGAGGTTGGGAGACTACTCTCTCCCGCCTTCGCATTGGCCACACTCGACTTACTCATGGGTATCTCATGGAGAGGCACCCTGTTCCTCTCTGTGAGCAGTGTCAAGTTCCAGTATCGATTAGCCACATTCTGTTAGACTTCCCTCTCTATCAACGAGTTCGCAGAATTTACCTCCAACATCGTCTTCGCTCTCCTACTCTTTCTTAACCTTCCCTTCTTGCTGATGGACCCTCCTTTAATCCTGACTCTCTCATTGACTTCTTGACAATGACTGATTTACTCCACAAACTCTGATGATGATACCTTTCGCAATCCCCTCAGCCCTTTCTACCTCAATCTCTTGCTGCCCTCTATCCTTTCACCATCCACTGCCCCGCTGTTCTCCGTAACCTATTACGGTGGTCCCTCGTTTTTCATAATTAATCCGTTCCTGGAGGAGCTACTATAAACGAAATTTACGATTTGCGAATCAATTTTCCCCATAAGAAATAATGTAAATTCAATTAATTCGTTCCTGACACCCAGAAGTATTAAAACAAAAAAAAATTTTACATGAAATATACATGTAGTACATAAACAATACAATGGGAAATGATGAATGAAACATTAACCGCATAACACTTACCTTTATTGGAGATTCTTCTTAGTGTATGGGAGACTGGAGGAGGAGAGAGATTGGATTGTTTACAGTTTGGAAGGGGAATCCCCTTCCAGCAACACGTCAGGTACCAATTGCTTCTCTGGGCTTGCTTCTCTTCTCTGTTTCTTAATGCCACTAGGACCACCTTGAGAGTCACTCTAGTCCTGTCTCGCAAAGTAACTGTGGAGAGCTCTGTTTCTGGCGTCTCTTTAACACTTCCCTAAAATGGCCCAAGACTTTGTCACTGTACATATTTCTCACCTTCTTTACCACAGGCTTGGCACTAGGAGCTTTCTTTGGAGCCATGGTAGCTTATTTAGTACTTGCAAGCACTAAAATGAGTGGAATATTATGAAATATTTCATAGGAGCACTTCAGGGGACCTTCACTCACTGGTAAACAATGCCAGACTGGCTGGGTAGGGAGGCCTCCCCGGCTCACACCGTGCGTACGCGTCCCGGACGAACTACTATTCGCGAGTCAACCTATGAAAAGCGAGTCCATGTTTATACGAAAAAAAACCTATGATTGGCGAAATTTACGATTACCGAGAACTACGAAAAGCGAGGGACCACTGTACTCATCTATCTCCCTTTTGCCACCCGATACCCTCACTTCCTTCCTGCCCTGCAGCGCTGTATAGCCCTTGTGATTTAGCGCTTTTTGATTATAATAATAATGTGCAATCACCATGCACCCCCCACCTCCCAGCCCCCTCCTCGTACCCCCACCCCATTGCACGGATCCTCCACCACCCAGCCAACAGTCCCACCCTCTGGCCCCCCCTTCTTGCACTCTCACCTTCTCACAGATCCCCACCTCCCAGGTCACCACCCCACTGCACAGCCCCCCTCCAATCATCCGTTCCCTCTACCCAAGGAAACCCACTGCCCAGCCCCCCACCCCCCAGCCCACACATAAAAACCCACCACCCACCACATACACCTGCCCAAGGCCAGGAATAAAGTCTATTGTAAATGTGAAAAAAAAATTTGGGACATGTGAGTGGCATTGATTGTGAAACATGTGGTAAAACATCCCATATATCGTGCAAAGCTTCATGCAACCATAAGAAATAACCTAAAACAAGAAAGTCGTTTCTGGATTTGCCCCAGTGAGGTGGAAAGCTGGGCAGGCATAAGAGAGGTACTGAAAAGTGAAAACATGGAAAGCTTAAGGAAGTTTCTAAGGAGCTTGCCAGAGTTATACAAAGAGTGGAAAACAGGGGATAAGGAACAAGAAAAGGAGGAAAGTGCAAATAAAGGTGAAAACTAAGGAGTGGAAAACATCATACAGAGCAAGTCGGAAACGAGTGAAACAGTTTTTAGTTTAATATGTTTATTATGCACCCCATACCCATCCTGTGGGTGGTAGACAAAAGATTACAGAGTTACATAATTGGTCCAGGGACTGGACTCCAAAGTTTTGATAGCTGAGCAAGTTACAGAGGTAATGAACTCACAATTTACAAAGGTAATGAACTCACAATTTACAAAGGTAATGAACTAGCAATTTACAAAGGTAATGAACTCACAATTTACAAAGGTAATGAACTCACAATTTACAAAGGTAATGAACTCACAATTTACAAAGGTAATGAACTCACAATTTACAAAGGTAATGAACTCACAATTTACAAAGGTAATGAACTCCAGGTAGGTCTAGTCACAATCATGACAAGTTACAAAGGCATTTACAGATTACAGAGGTACGTAATGGGTCCAGGGAATGGGCCCCCAAAGTTTTGATAGCTGAACTAGGTACAAAGGTAATGAATCTTGTAAGAATGGTTACTTACGGTTATACATGGGTACAATCATGAACGAATAGAGTAATGAGCAATTCACACTTCCACACACGGTCACAACTGTAATGAGTTATTGGTGCAAATATTGATTGTTGAGTCTCACACACACACATCAGGAGGAGAGTGGTGGGGCACCTGGAAAGAAACAAGTGTATAATTGACAACCAGCACGGTTTCAGGGAAGGAAAATCCTGTGTCACAAACCTACTAGAGTTTTATGACAAGGTGACAGAAGTAAGACAAGAGAGAGAGGGGTGGATCGACTGCATATTTTTGGACTGCAAGAAGGCCTTCGACACAGTTCCTCACAAGAGGTTACTGCAAAAGCTAGAGGACTAGGCACACATAACAGGAAAGGCACTGCAATGGATCAGAGAATATCTGACAGGGAGGCAACAACGAGTCATGGTACGCGACGAGGTGTCAGAGTGGGCGCCTGTGACAAGCGGGGTTCCACAGGGGTCAGTCCTAGGACCTGTGCTGTTCTTGGTATACGTGAACGACATAACGGAAGGGATAGACTCAGAAGTGTCCTTGTTTGCAGATGATGTGAAGTTAATGAGAAGAATCAAATCGGACGAGGATCAGGCAGGACTACAAAGAGACCTGGACAGGCTACAAGCCTGGTCCAGCAACTGGCTCCTTGAATTTAACCCTGCCAAATGCAAAGTCATGAAGATTGGGGAAGGGCAAAGAAGACCGCAGACACAATATAGTTTAGATGGCCAAAGACTGCAAACCTCACTCAAGGAAAAAGATCTGGGGGTGAGTATAACACCGAGCATATCTCCTGAGGCGCACATCAATCAGATAACTGCTGCAGCATACGGGCACCTGGCAAACCTATGGATAGCGTTCCGATACCTCAGTAAGGATTCGTTTAAGACTCTGTATACCATCTACGTCAGGCCCATACTGGAGTATGCAGCACCAGTTTGGAATCCACACCTAGTCAAGCACGTCAAGAAATTAGAGAAAATGCAAAGGTTTGCAACAAGACTAGTCCCAGAGCTACGGGGATTGTCCTATGAAGAAAGGTTGAGGGAAATCGGCCTGACGACACTGGAGGCCAGGAGGGTCAGGGGAAACATGATAACGACATATAAAATACTGCGCGGAATAGACGAGGTGGACAAAGACGGGATGTTCCAGAGATGGCACACAGACACAAGAGGTCACTATTGGAAGTTGAAGACTCAGATGAATCAAAGGGATGTTAGGAAGTATTTCTTCAGTCATAGAGTAGTCAGGCCATGGAATAGCCTAGAAAGTGATGTGGTGGAGGCAGGAACCATACATAGTTTTAAGGCGAGGTATGATAGAGCTCATGGGGCAGGGAGAGAGAGGACCTAGTAGCAATCAGCGAAGAGGCGGGGCCAGGAGCTGTGACTCGACCCCTGCAACCACAAATAGGTGAGTACAAGTAGGTGAGTACACACACACACACACACACACACCTAGCCAAGCACGTAAGGAAACAAGAGAAAGTGCAAAGGTTTGCAACAAGACTAGTCCCGGAGCTAAGGGGCATACTCTACAAGGAGAAGTTAAAGGAAATCGACCTGAGGACACTGGAGGACAGGAGAGATAGGGAGGATATGATAACGACATATAAAATATTGAGAGGAATCGACAAGGTGGACAGAGACAGGATGTTCCAGAGATGTGACACAGCAACAAGGGGACACAGTTGGAAGTTGAAGACTCAGATGAATCACAGGGATGTTAGGAAGTATTTCTTCAGTCACAGAGTTGTCAGGGAGTGAAATAGTCTGGGAAAAGATGTAGTGGAGGCAGGATCCATACATAGCTTTAAGAAGAAGTATGACAAAGCTCATGGAGCAGGAAGAATGACCTAGTAGCGACCAGTGAAGAGGCGGGGCCAGGAGCTATGAATCTACCCCTGCAACCACAATTAGCTGAGTACAAAAAGATGACTACACACACACACACAAATAACTGCTGCAGCATACGGACGCCTGGCAAACCTGAGAATAACGTTCCGATACCTTAATAAGGAATCGTTCAAGACACTGTACACAGTGTATGTTAGGCCCATACTGGAGTATGCAGCACCAGTCTGGAACCCACACCTGGTCAAGCACGTCAAGAAGTTAGAGAAAGTACAAAGGTTTGCAACAAGGCTAGTCCCATAGCTCAGGGGAATGTCGTACGAGGAAAGGTTGAGGGAAATCGGACTGACGACAGTGGAGGACAGAAGGGTCAGGGGAGACATGATAACGACATACAAGATAGTGCAGGGAATAGACAAGGTGGACAGAGATAGGATGTTCCAGAGAGGGGACAGAAACAAGAGGTCACAAGTGGAAGCTGAAGACTCAGACGAGTCACAGGGACGTTAGGAAGTATTTCTTCATTCATAGAGTCGTCAGGAAGTGGAATAGCCTAGCAAGTGAAGTAGTGGAGGCAGGAGCCATACATAGTTTTAAGAAGAGGTATGATAAAGCTCAGGAAGCAGAGAGAGAGAGGACCTAGTAGCAATCAGTGAAGAGGCGGGGCCAGGAGCTGAGTCTCGACCCCTGCAACCACAATTAGGTGAGTACAATTAGGTGAGTACACACAAACTCACACACACAAACTCTCACGCGCACACACACACACACACACATGGCAAATGTAGTCCCAATTTTTAAAAAGGGAGACAGACATGAGGCACTAAACTACAGACCTGTATCACTAATGTGTATAGTATGCAAGGTCATGGAGAAGATCATCAGGAGGAGAGTGGTGGAGCACCTGGAAAGAAACAAGTGTATAATTGACAACCAGCACGGTTTCAGGGAAGGAAAATCCTGTGTCACAAACCTACTGGAGTTTTATGACAAGGTGACAGAAGTAAGACAAGAGAGACGGGTGGATTGACTGCATTTTTTTGGACTGCAAGAAGGCCTTCGACACAGTTCCTCACAAGAGGTTACTGCAAAAGCTGGAGGATCAGGCACACATAACAGGAAAGGCACTGAAATGGATCAGAGAATACCTGACAGGGAGGCAACAACGAGTCATGGTATGTGACGAGGTGTCAGAGTGGGCGCCTGTGACAAGCGGGGTTCCACAGGGGTCAGTCCTAGGACCTGTGCTGTTCTTGGTATATGTGAATGACATAACGGAAGGGATAGACTCTGAAGTGTCCCTATTCGCAGATGATGTGAAGTTGATGAGAAGAATTAAATCGGATGAGGATGAGGCAGGACTGCAAAGAGACCTAGACAGGCTGGACATGTGATCCAGAAAATGGCTTCTCGGATTCTTGAAATCCACACCTAGTCAAGCACGTCAAGAAATTAGAGGAAGTGCAAAGGTTTGCAACAAGACTAATCCCAGAGCTACAGGGATTGTCCTACGAAGAAAGGTTGAGGGAAATCGGCCTGACGACACTGGAGGACAGGAGGGTCAGGGGAGACATGATAACGACATAAAATACTGCGCAGAATAGACAAGATGGACAAAGACGGGATGTTCCAGAGAAGGGACACAGACACAAGAGGTCACAATTAGAAGTTGAAGACTCAGACGAATCAAAGGGATGTTAGGAAGTATTTCTTCAGTCATAGAGTAGTCAGGCCGTGGAATAGCCTAGAAAGTGACGTAGTGGAGGCGGGATCATACATAGTTTTAAGCGAGGTATGATAAAGCTCATGGGGCAGGGAGAGAGAGGACCTAGTAGCAATCAGCGAAGAGGCAGGGCCAGGAGCTATGACTCGACCCCTGCAACCACAAATAGGTGAGCACACACACACACACACTCACACTCATATGCACACACACACACACACTACGCGGGAGGTCCAGTGGGACAGAGAACTGGCAGGAAAGCCAGTAAATGAAATGATGGAATATGTATCAAAATGCAAGGAGGCAGTGGAAAGGTTTATTCCCATGAGCAACAGGAACAACGGGAAGACCAGAACGAGACCCTGGTTTACCCGACGGTGTAAGGAGGCAAAAACAAAGTGCAATAGAGAATGGAAAAAGTACAGAAGGCAGAGAACACACGAAAATAGGGAGATCAGTCGCAGTGCCAGGAATGAGTATGCACAGGTGAGGGAGGGAGGCCCAGCGACAGTATGAAAATGACATAGCATCGAGAATCAAGACTGACCCGAAACTGTTGTATAGCCACATCAGGAGGCAGACAACAGTCAAAGACCAGGTGATCAGATTAAGGACAGAAGGTGAACTCACAAGAAATGATCAGGAGGTATGTGAGGAGCTGAACAGGAGATTTAAGGAAGTTTTTACAGTAGAGACAGGAAGGGCTGTGGGAAGACAGCACAGAAGGGAACATCAAGAGGGAATATACCAACAAGTGTTGGATGACATACGAACAACTGAGGAGGAGGTGAAGCTCCTAAGTGACCTTGACACCTCAAAGGCGATGGGACCGGACATCTCCCCATGGGTCCATAGAGAAGGAGCAGAGATGCTGTGTGTGCCTCTAACCACAATCTTCAACACATCCCTTGAAACTGGGCAACTGCCTGATAAATGGAAGACAGCTAATGTAGTCCCCATATTTAAGAAAGGAAACAGAAACGAGGCGCTTAACTAAAAACCTGTGTCTCTGACATGTATTGTGTGCAAAGTCATGGAGAAGATTATCAGGAGGAGAGTGGTCGAACACCTGGAAAGGAACAAGATTATAAATGAAAACCAGCATGGGTTCATGGAAGGCAAATTTTGTATCACAAACCTCCTGGAGTTTTATGACAAGGTAACAGAAGTAAGACACGAGAGAGAGGGGTGGGTTGATTGCGTTTTCCTAGATTGCATGTTTCCACTATTGGAAACATTACATACGTACATACATGCAGAGAGAACATTGTACATACACTCATTGTGTATAAGTCACACACCCACACACACACACACACACACACAAGAGATTAGTGCAGAAGCTGGAGGATCAGGCGCATGTAACAGGGAGGGCACTGTAATGGATCAGGGAATACCTGACGGAGGCAGCAACGAGTCATGGTACGTGAAGAGGTATCACAGTGGGCACCTGTGACGAGCGGGGTCCCACAGGGGTCAGTTCTAGGACCAGTGCTATTTTTGATATATGCGAACGACATGATGGAAGGAATAGACTCTGAAATGTCCCTATTCGCAGATGATGTGAAGTTGATGAGAAGAATTAAATCGGATGAGGATGAGGCAGGACTGCAAAGAGACCTAGACAGGCTGGATATGTGGTCCAGAAACTGGCTTCTCAGATTCAATCCTGCCAAATGCAAAGTCATGAAGATTAGGCAGGGGCAAAGAAGACCTCAGACAGAGTATAGGCTAGGTGGACAAAGACTACAGACCTCAGGGAGAAAGACCTCGGGGTGACCATAACACCGAGCACGTCACCGGAGGCACACATCAACCAAATAACTGCTGCAGCATATGGGCGCCTGGCAAACCTGAGAATAGCGTTCAGATACCTTAATAAGGAATCGTTCAAGACACTGTACACTGTGTATGTTAGGCCCATACTGGAGTATGCAGCACCAGTCTGGAACCCACACCTGGCCAAGCACGTCAAGAAGTTAGAGAAAGTACGAAGGTCTGCAACAAGGCTAGCCCCAGAGCTCAGGGGAATGTCGTACGAGGAAAGGTTGAGGGAAATCGGACTGACGACACTGGAGGACAGAAGGGTCAGGGGAGACATGATAACGACATACGAGATACTGCAGGGAATAGACAAGGTGGACAGATATAGGATGTTCCAGAGAGGGGACACAGGAACAAGGGGTCACAACTGGAAGCTGAAGACTCAGACGAGTCACAGGGACATTAAGAAGTATTTCTTCAGTCATAGAGTCGTCAGGAAGTGGAATAGCCTAGCAAGTGAAATAGTGGAGGCAGGAACCATACATAGTTTTAAGAAGAGGTATGATACAGCTCAGGAAGCAGAGAGAGAGAGAGGACCTAATGGCGATCAGTGAAGAGGCGGGGCCAAGAGCTGAGTCTCGACCCCTGCAACCACAATTAGGTGAGTGCAATTAGGTGAGTACACACACACACACACATATCCAGACTCACACATAAGAACGAAGGAACACTGCAGAAGGCCTACTGGCCCATGCGAGGCAGGTCCAAGTCTCCTACCGGCTTAAGCCAATGCACCCAACCTAGTCAGGTCAGGTCACCTTGACTTAAGGGAGGAACACGGCAACCGTCCTGGTAGCACAAGCTAATCAGGTCCAACTCACACCCATCCACATTCACTCATGTATTTATCCAACCTATTTTTAAAGCTACACAACGTTCTGGCCTCTATAACTGTACTTGGGAGTTTGTTCCACTCATCCACAACTCTATTACCAAACCAGTACTTTCCTATATCCTTCCTGAATCTGAATTTTTCTAACTTAAAACCATTGCTGCGAGTCCTGTCTAGGCTAGATATTTTCAGCACACTATTTACATCCCCTTTATTTATTCCTGTCTTCCATTTATACACCTCAATCATATCCCCCCTAATTCTACGTCTTTCTAGAGAGTGCAGATTCAGGGCCCTTAGTCTATCCTCATAGGGAAGGTTTCTGATACATGGGATCAACTTTGTCATCCTCCTTTGTACATTTTCCAGAGCATTTATATCCATTCTGTAATACGGTGACCAAAACTGTGCAGCATAATCTAAATGAGGCCTAACCAAGGATGTATAGAGTTGAAGAACAACCTGAGGACTCCTATTATTTATGCTTCTTGATATGAAGCCAAGGATTCTATTAGCTTTATTGCGAACACTTATGCACTGTTGTCTTGGTTTCAGATTACTGCTAACCAGAACTCCTAAATCTTTTTCGCAATCCGTAATATTAATATCTACATTATTTAGTTTATATGTGGCATGGTTATTGTCCTGTCCAACATTTAGAACTTTGCATTTGTCTATATTAAACTGCATCTGCCACCTCTCCGACCACTGCATCAGTCTATTCAAATCTTCCTGGAGTGCTCTAATGTCCTCGTCAGAATGAATTCGACGGCCTATTTTGGTGTCATCGGCAAACTTGCTGATGTCGCTCTTTATGCCCTCATCTATGTCGTTTATGTATATTGTGAACAACAGGGGGCCCAACACTGACCCCTGTGGAACACTGCTCGTGACGCTTCCCCACTCTGATTTCTCCCCATTTATGCAAACTCTCTGCTGCCTATTTGTCAACCATGCCTCTATCCAGGAAAAAATTTCTCCTCCTATTCCATGTGCCTTAATTTTCCTCAATAGTCTCTGAAATTGCCGACCTAGAAAATGTACAGAGAACTTTCACGGCGCGCATAACGGAGATAAAACACCTCAATTATTGGGAGCGCTTGAGGTTCCTAAACCTGTATTCCCTGGAACGCAGGAGGGAGAGATACATGATTATATACACCTGGAAAATCCTAGAGGGACTAGTACCGAAGTTGCACACGAAAATCACTCACTACGAAAGCAAAAGACTTGGCAGACGATGCACCATCCCCCCAATGAAAAGCAGGGGTGTCACTAGCACGTTAAGAGACCATACAATAAGTGTCAGGGGCCCGAGACTGTTCAACTGCCTCCCAGCACACATAAGGGGGATTACCAACAGACCCCTGGCAGTCTTCAAGCTGGCACTGGACAAGCACCTAAAGTCAGTTCCGGATCAGCCGGGCTGTGGCTCTTATGTTGGTTTGCGTGCAGCCAGCAGCAACAGCCTGGTTGATCAGGCTCTGATCCACCAGGAGGCCTGGTCTCAGACCGGGCCGCGGGGGCGTTGACCCCCGGAACTCTCTCCAGGTAAACTCCAGATGTGGGACCCTGTCAAAAGCCTTACTGAAGTCCATATACACAATATCATATTCATTACCATGATCTACCTCCTCAAATACCTTAGTGAAAAAAGTTAATAAATTCGTAAGGCAGGAACGCTCCTTTGTAAAACCATGCTGAGATTCAATGATTAATTTATGCTTTTCAAGGTGGCTACGAACTGCCTCGGCAATTATTGATTCCGTAAATTTTCCCACTATGGAGGTTAGGCTTATTGGTCTATAGTTCGAAGCTAAGGACCTGTCACCTGCTTTGAAAATAGGTATCACATTTGCCATTTTCCACTTATCTGGCACCATGCCAGTTTGTAGTGATATGTTGAAAAGATTAGCCAAAGGCTTACTAAGCTCCTCTTTACATTCCTTTAGAAACCTTGCATGCAGTTCATCAGGGCCTGGGGATTTGTTAGGTTTTAATTTATCTATTTGCCTAAGGACCATGTCACTTGTGACCCTAATCGTGCACAGTTTATTATCGTCCTGTTCCACATAATTTATCATTTCTGGAATATCGCTGGTATCCTCCTGTGTAAAAACTGAGAGGAAGTATGTGTTAAAACTTCTACACATTTCCTTATCACTGTCAGTGAGCTGACCCGAGGAACTTTTGAGTGGGCCTATCTTGTCCCTGATCTTACTTCTGTATACCTGAAAGAATCCTTTTGGGTTAGTCTTCGAATCTCTTGCAACTTTAACCTCATAATCTCTTTTTGCTTTTCTAATTCCTTTTTTTTATTTATCTCTTTAACTGAATATATCGATTTCTTAATTGCTCCTCCCCTCTTTTGATTTGCCTATATATGCCTCTCTTTTGACCAATTAGATATTTTAATCTATTGTTCATCCATTTAGGATCATTTTTGTTTGATCTGATTTCTCTATTTGGAACATAATTTGACTGAGCAGCTAGAACTATGCCCTGGAAAGCGTCATATCGGCATCCATCACCACCTACCTGACCCTTAGTCAGGTCATTCCAGTTCAGCCCACCTAAGTAATTTTTCAGTCCTATGAAATCAGCCAAGCGGAAGTCAGGGACAGAGACTTGATTGCCATTATTAGGGGAATTCCATGATATATTGCCCCTCGTTTCTTTCCTCAAAGTCTGCCAGAGAGTTAGTATCCTTGGACTTTTCTTCTCTCGGAGAAGAACAGTATAATGTGCCTTTTACACTTCAAGAACTGGAGGCAACGCTCTCAGCTTGCCGATCATCAGCAGCTGGGCCTGATGACATTCATATTCGTATGTTACAACATTTACATCGGTCAGCCCTTGTAGTCCTCTTACACCTCTTCAATCTTATTTGGGCACAAGGAGTTCTTCCCCAGCTGTGGAAATCTGCCATTGTTCTCCCTTTCCGCAAACCGGGTACTACAGGACATGATGCCTCCCACTATCGCCCCATCGCTCTTACAAGTGCAGTTTGCAAAGTGATGGAACGCCTCGTAAATCGACGTTTAATGTGGTATTTAGAGACTCACAACAGTCTCTCCGCTAGTCAATATGGCTTTCGTAAGGGTCGTTCTACCATAGACCCCTTACTACGCTTGGATACGTATGTTCGTAATGCCTTTGCGAATAATCACTCAGTTATTGCCATATTTTTTGACCTTGAGAAGGCATATGACACAACTTGGAGGTATAATATTTTGGCCCAGGCCCATTCCTTAGGCCTCCGAGGCAATCTACCATCCTTCCTTAAGAACTTTTTAACTGACAGACATTTCCGTGTTCGAGTCAATAATGTTCTTTCCCCGGACTTCGTCCAAGCTGAAGGTGTCCCTCAGGGATGTGTTCTAAGCACAACACTTTTTCTCCTTGCTATAAATGATTTGGCCTCTGTTCTTCCACCCAATATTTGGTCATCACTCTATGTTGATGACTTCGCTATTGCTTGTGCAGGCGCTGACTGTCACCTTATTGCAGTTTCTCTCCAGCATGCAGTCGACCGTGTTTCCACTTGGGCCACCACACATGGGTTTAAATTTTCAAGTACCAAAACTCACCAAATTACTTTCACTAGACGCTCTGTTATCTCCGATCATCCTTTGTATCTCTATGGCTCCCGTATCCCCGAACGTGATACAGTCAGGTTTCTAGGCCTTCTCTTTGACCGTCGGTTAACCTGGAAACCTCACATTACCTCTCTGAAGGCAACTTGTCACAGCCGGCTAAACCTTCTTAAAACCCTTGCTCATCTTTCCTGGGGAGCTGATCGTCGAACTCTGCTTCGCCTACATTCAGCCCTCGTTTTATCGAAACTCGATTATGGTGACCAGATTTATTCCGCGGCCTCTCCTGCTACTCTCTCTAGCCTTAACTCTATCCATCACCAAGGCTTACGTTTGTGCCTTGGTGCTTTTCGCTCTTCCCCTGTTGAGAGCCTCTATACAGAAGCAAATGTTCCATCCTTGTCTGATCGCCGTGATGCCCATTGCCTTCGTTACTATGTACGCTCTCACGATCTACACAATCCTTCCATTTATAGAATGGTCACCGATATTAGTAGACATTCTTTATTCGTTCGCCGCCCCTGTTTGCTCCGTCCCTTTTCTCTTCGCCTACTTTCACTCTTGTCTTCCCTTCAGTTACCACCTTTATATGTTCATGTAGCATCTCACTTTTCCCTACCCCCCTTGGAAGTTCCAGCTGTTCGGGTCTGTTCTTTCTCACTCCCTTGCTCGAAAGCTCAACTGCCTACGGTGGCTTCCCGCTCTCTTTTTCTTGATCACTTCCACTCTCATTCTCATGCCACCGCTGTGTACACAGATGGCTCTAAGTCTTCAGACGGCGTCGGATTCGCAGCAGTGTTTCCGGACAGCGTCGTACGAGGGCATTTACTATCTTCAGCTAGCATTTTTACTGCTGAACTGTATGCCATTCTTGCAGCACTTATTCGTATCGCATCTATGCCTGTGTCATCATTTGTAGTAGTCTCAGACTCCCTTAGTGCTCTACAGGCTATACGAAAATTTGATACATCTCATCCCCTAGTTCTCCGTATCCAACTTTGGCTACGCCGTATCTCTACCAAACATAAAGATATTGTTTTTTGTTGGGTCCCTGGTCATGTCGACGTACAGGGCAATGAACAGGCAGACACTGCTGCGCGGTCAGCAGTATATGACCTACCAATTTCCTATCGAGGTGTTCCATTTCTGGACTATTTTGCTGCAATAGCTACCCACCTTCGCACCCGTTGGCAACAACGTTGGTCAACTCTGCTCGGTAACAAACTTCATTCTATTAAACCGAGCATAGGTTACTGGCCGTCTTCTTGTCATCAGTGCCGAGGTTGGGAGACCACTCTCTCCCGCCTTCGCATTGGCCACACTCGTCTTACTCATGGGTATCTCATGGAGAGGCACCCTGTTCCTCTCTGTGAGCAGTGTCAAGTTCCAGTATCGATTAGCCACATTCTGTTAGACTGCCCTCTCTATCAACGAGCACGCAGAATTTACCTCCAACGTCGTCTTCGTTCTCCTACTCTCTCTTTACCTTCCCTTCTTGCTGATGGACCCTCCTTTAATCCTGACTCTCTCATTGACTTCTTGACAACGACTGATTTACTCCACAAACTCTGATGATACTTTTCGCACTCCCCTCAGCCCTTTCTGGTTCAGTCTCTTGCTGCCCTTTACCCTTTCACCATCCACTGCCCCGCTGTTATCCGTAACCTGTTGCTCATCCATCTCCCTTTTGCCACCTGATGCCCTCGCTTCCTTCCTGCCCTGCAGCGCTGTATAGTCCTTGTGGCTTAGCGCTTCTTTTTGATTATAATAATAATAATCCATGATATATTAAAACTGAGTGATTTGTGATCACTTTCCCCAAGCTCATCATTAACCTCAAGATTATTAATTAGTGTTTCCCTACTGGCAAGAACCAAGTCAAGGAGGTTATTTCCCCTAGTTGGCTCTGTCACAAACTGTTTTAAAAAACAATCCTGGATCGTATCAAGAAAGTCACCTGACTCTAAATTTCCTGTCAAATTGCTCCAGTCAATCTGTCTATAGTTGAAATCTCCCATTAGCACAACATTTTCGTATGTAGATGCCTTACGAATTTCGTCCCATAGAAGTTTACTGCACTCCCTATCAAGATTTGGGGCCCTGTAAATCACACCCAAAATTAGTTTTTCTCGGCCCTCGAGAAGCTGTAACCAAACAGATTCAGTGGCTGACGCTTCTAATTTAATATCTTGTCTAACACAACAATTTAAATTGTCTCTGACATACATCGCTACTCCACCACCTTTCCTGTTGACCCTGTTAGTGTGGAATAATTTATAGCCTTGTATGTGACATTCAGAGGGCATCTCTCTATCTTTCAGATTGAGCCAGGTCTCTGTTATAGCAATAATATCTATGTTTCCTGCACTTGCAATTAATCTTAGCTCATCTATCTTATTTCTTACACTCCTGCTATTAGTATAGTAAACCTTAAGGGAGCTAGTCCCTTGCTGCCCTCTGCTGTCCCCCTTTGCTGACCTGATCTATTGTTTTTATTTATAACTTCATGCTGAATGCCTTTTATACATTTACTGTTTCCAACCCTAGTGTTGCAACCTGCTTGTTTCCCACACACACCCATACCTCTATCTTCCATCAGTTTAAAATCATAGGCATTTCACCAATGGCCTTCTCAATCGAGTCTGCAAGTGCTACCACCCCAGCCCCAGAGAGATGTACCCCATCCCTTGCATACATATCATGTTTGCCATAAAAGCTGTTCCAGTTGTCAATGAATGGGATTGCAAGTTCCTTGCAGTATCTGTCTAGCCAGCAATTTACACCAATTGCCCTAGACAACCATTCATTTCCTACTCCCCTTCTAGGCAAGATGCTACATATGATTGGGATGCCTCCCTTAGACTTAATGAAATCTATAGCTGACCTGTACTTATCTAGCAGCTCTTCTCTCCTACCCTTCCCAATATCATTTCTGCCAGCACTGAGACAGATAATGGGCTTGTTCCCATTACCTGACATGATATTATCCAGCCTGTTGACAATGTCCCCAACACCAGCTCCAGGGAAGCACACTCTATCTCTCATCTTCTTATTTCTATTACAAAAAGCACGGTCAATATATCTTACCTGAGAGTCACCAACCACAATAATGTGCTTACCTCCATTAGCACGGGCAGTAGTACCCTTACCTTCACTGGCCACTGAAGTACATTCATCCTGAAGAACAGAGAAGCGATTACCTACCTTCAGATCTTCACTCTTAACTTTCCTTACTCTGATGCGCCTCCCATTACTGTGAACCACTCGCCACTTGTAGCAGGTGCTGGGCTGCACCTCACTGCTGGTAGCCGTTGCTACCTCCCCAACTACAGCCTCCTCACAGCGAGAGACAGACTGCACCTCACTGCTAGAAGCCTCATTCCCCACAGCTCCAGCCACCTCACACTCTCTCCCAGACCCATTGAGGTGGACCTTCAGCCTCCTAATCTCCTCCTGGAGAAGCAAGACCTCCTCCTTCAACTCTCCAACCTCAATTTTTAAAACACTGCAGAAGCAAGCCATGTTTTGTAACCGTCCACGCTAATCCCCAAAGCAGCTCAGGGTCTGTGACCTCACGTGACGACTGACCACTGACACACACAGTAGGGACACCGAGCACGCGAGTTACACCTTCCTTGCTCAGCGAATATAAGTGTTTTTGAGGGCTACCCAAGTGTTCTGCATTTGTTGCAAAGTGTGTTAGGGTAGTGAACAATCCTAGAAGCGATTTACAATCTGCCTGATCCACATAAGTGTGGGGAGAGCCACAATTTTGTTAGTGATCCAGAAAGTAAACTTGGTGATGCAGTCAGGGGGGGCAGGCTATTGTGGGTGGTAAGGCGACATTGTCACGTGTCACCCAAGAAAGTTAATAAAGTGAAACAATCATGTGTCCAGTGAGAGAAATACAGTGAATAGGGTACATTATTAATGAGAAAAAAATTGAGGTGGATCTACGCCAGGACTTCACATCGAGCTGGACAATCTACAGGCTGCTACAGCTGCATTGCAAGTACTGTACTCGCCTATGAGTGGTTGTGAGGGTGTGGGGTTACATGTTCCAATTAACCACCAAGCTGATTGTGAATGGTCTCTCATAGCACGATAAAGAATAGGCACTCAAGTATTCAATAAGCAATAGCAATTGGTAATTCAATGAACAAGGCGAGTAACTTACTAAAAGCTAGGTAGCAGGACAAGCTATTAAGGGCAACATTGTAAGTAGGTGCAGTCAAGTCCCAGGAGGGTGGGGGTCAGGTCACAAGAAATTGTGGTCAGTCAAGGAGCACTGAGACTCCACAAGTCACCTACCTCACACACACACACACACACACGACATCTTAATAAGGAATCGTTCAGGACCCTGTACACCGTGTACGTTAGGCCCATATTGGAGTATGCGGCACCAGTTTGGAACCCACACCTAGCCAAGCACGTAAAGAAACTAGAGAAAGTGCAAAGGTTTGCAACAAGACTAGTCCCAGAGTTAAGAGGTATGTCCTATGAGGAAAGGTTAAGGGAAATCAACCTGACGACACTGGAGGACAGGAGAGATAGGGGGGACATGATAACGACTTACAAAATACTGAGAGGAATTGACAAGGTGGACAAAGACAGGATGTTCCAGAGACTGGACACAGCAACATGGGGACACAGTTGGAAACTGAAGGCACAGATGAATCAAAGGGATGTTAGGAAGTATTTCTTCAGCCACAGAGTAGTCAGTTAGTGGAATAGTTTGGGAAGCGATGTAGTGGAGGCAGGATCCATACATAGCTTTAAGCAGAGGTACGATAAAGCTCATGGTTCAGGGAGAGTGACCTAGTAGCGACCAGTGAAGAGGCGGGGCCAGGAGCTTGGACTCGACCCCTGCAACCTCAACTAGGTGAGTACAACTAGGTGAGTACATGGTGACAGCAGTAAGACAAGAAAGAGAGGGGTGGGTGGATTGCATATTCTTGGACTGCAAGAAGGCGTTTGACACAGTTCCACACAAGAGATTGGTGCAAAAACTGGAGGACCAAGCAGGGATAACAGGGAAGGCACTACAATGGATCAGGGAATACTTGTCAGGAAGACAGCAGCGAGTCATGGTACGTGGCGAGGTATCAGAGTGGGCACCTGTGACCAGCGGAGTCCCACAGGGGTCAGTCCTAGGACCAGTGCTGTTTCTGGTATTTGTGAACGACATGACGGAAGGAATAGACTCTGAGGTGTCCCTGTTTGCAGATGAAGTGAAGTTGATGAGAAGAATTCACTCGATCGAAGACCAGGCAGAACTACAAAGGGATCTGGACAGGCTGCAGACCTGGTCCAGCAATTGGCTCCTGGAGTTCAATCCCACCAAGTGCAAAGTCATGAAGATTGAGGAAGGGCAAAGAAGACCGCAGACTAGGGGGCCAGTCTAGGGGGCCAGAGACTACAAACCTCACTCAAGGAAAAAGATCTTGGGGTGAGTATAACACCAGGCACATCAACCAAATAACTGCTGCAGCATATGGGCGCCTAGCAAACCTCAGAACAGCATTCCAACATCTTAATAAGGAATCGTTCAGGACCCTGTACACCTTGTACGTTAGGCCCATATTGGAGTATGCGGCACCAATTTGGAACCCACACCTAGCCAAGCACGTAAAGAAACTAGAGAAAGTGCAAAGGTTTGCAACAAGACTGGTCCCAAAGCTAAGAGGTATGTCCTACGAGGAGAAGTTAAGGGAAATCAACCTGACGACACTGGAGGACAGGAGAGATAGGGGAGACATGATTACGACATACAAAATACTGAGGGGAATTGACAAGGTGGACAAAGACAGGATGTTCCAGAGATTGGACACAGTAACAAGGGGACACAGTTGGAAGTTGAAGACACAGATGAATCACAGGGATGTTAGGAAGTATTTCTTCAGCCACAGAGTAGTCAGTAAGTGGAATAGTTTGGGAAGCGATGTAGTGGAGGCAGGATCCATACATAGCTTTAAGCAGAGGTCCTTGACGCTGGCGAGGGGCTCTTGATCTAGGGAATTGGATCTGTGATCCAGTTCCCTGAATTGAGCCTGAATACCTTCCATCCCACTCCTACATGCGCTGTATAATCTTACGGGTTTAGCGCTCCCCCATGATTATAATAATAATTTAAGCAGAGGTATGATAAAGCTCACGGTTCAGGGAGAGTGACCTAGTAACGATCAGTGAAGAGGAGGGGCCAGGAGCTCGGACTCGACCCCTGCAACCTCAACTAGGTGAGTACACACACCACACAGACACACAAAACATAGGAAAAAGTTTGTTTTCTGCTGGTCTCATAGAAATTCCACTATTGGAAACATTACATACGTACATACATGCAGAGAGAACATTGTACATACACTCATTGTGTATAAGTCACACACCCACACACACACACACACAAGAGATTAGTGCAGAAGCTGGAGGATCAGGCACACGTAAAAGGAAGGGCACTGCAATGGATAAGGGAATACCTGACAGGGAGGCAGCAACGAGTCATGGTACGTGAAGAGGTATCACAGTGGGCGCCTGTTACGAGCGGGGTCCCACAGGGGTCAGTTCTAGGACCAGTGCTATTTTTGATATATGTGAACGACATGATGGAAGGAATAGACTCTGAAGTGTCCCTGTTCGCAGATGACGTGAAGTTGATGAGAAGAATTAAATCGGACGAGGATGAGGCAGGACTGCAAAGAGACCTGGAGAGGCTCGACATGTGGTTCAGTAACTGGCTTCTCGAATTCAATCCAGCCAAATGCAAAGTCATGAAGATTGGGGAGGGGCAAAGAAGACCGCAGACAGAGTATAGGCTAGGTGGACAAAGACTACAGACCTCACTCAGGGAGAAAGACCTTGGGGTGACCATAACACCGAGCACATCACCGGAGGCACACATCAACCAAATAACCGCTGCAGCATATGGGCGCCTGGCAAACCTGAGAATAGCGTTCCGATACCTTAATAAGGAATCGTTCAAGACACTGTACACTGTGTATGTTAGGCCCATACTGGAGTATGCAGCACCAGTCTGGAACCCACACCTGGTCAAGCACGTCAAGAAGTTAGAGAAAGTACAAAGGTTTGCAACAAGGCTAGTCCCAGAGCTCAAGGGAATGTCGTACGAGGAAAGGTTAAGGGAAATCAGACTGACGACACTGGAGGACAGAAGGGTCAGGGGAGACATGATAACGACATACAAGATACTGCGGGGAATAGACAAGGTGGACAGAGATAGGATGTTCCAGAGAGGGGACACAGGGACAAGGGGTCACAACTGGAAGCTGAAGACTCAGACGAGTCACAGGGACGTTAGGAAGTATTTCTTCAGTCATAGAGTTGTCAGCAAGTGGAATAGCCTAGCAAGTGAAGTAGTGGAGGCAGGAACCATACATAGTTTTAAGAAGAGGTATGACAAAGCTCAGGAAGCAGAGAGAGAGAGGACCTAGTAGCAATCAGTGAAGAGGCGGGGCCAGGAGCTGAGTCTCGACCCCTGCAACCACAATTAGGTGAGTACAATTAGGTGAGTACACACAAACTCACACACACAAACACTCACGCACACACACACACATGGCAAATGTAGTCGCAATTTTTAAAAAGGGAGACAGACATGAGGCACTAAACTACAGACCTGTATCACTAATGTGTATAGTATGCAAGGTCATGGAGAAGATCATCAGGAGGAGAGTGGTGGAGCACCTGGAAAGAAACAAGTGTATAATTGACAACCAGCACGGTTTCAGGGAAGGAAAATCCTGTGTCACAAACCTACTGGAGTTTTATGACAAGGTGACAGAAGTAAGACAAGAGAGACGGGTGGATTGACTGCATTTTTTTGGACTGCAAGAAGGCCTTCGACACGGTTCCTCACAAGAGGTTACTGCAAAAGCTGGAGGATCAGGCACACATAACAGGAAAGGCACTGAAATGGATCAGAGAATACCTGACAGGGAGGCAACAACGAGTCATGGTATGTGACGAGGTGTCAGAGTGGGCGCCTGTGACAAGCGGGGTTCCACAGGGGTCAGTCCTAGGACCTGTGCTGTTCTTGGTATATGTGAACGACATAACGGAAGGGATAGACTCTGAAGTGTCCCTATTCCTGGAGTTTCCTGGAGTTTACCTGGAGAGAGTTCCGGGGGTCAACGCCCCCGCGGCCCGGTCTGAGACCAGGCCTCCTGGTGGATCAGAGCCTGATCAACCAGGCTGTTGCTGCTGGCTGCACGCAAACCAACATACGAGCCACAGCCCGGCTGATCCGGAACTGACTTTAGGTGCTTGTCCAGTGCCAGCTTGAAGACTGCCAGGGGTCTGTTGGTAATCCCCCTTATGTGTGCTGGGAGGCAGTTGAACAGTCTCGGGCCCCTGACACTTATTGTATGGTCTCTTAACGTGCTAGTGACACCCCTGCTTTTCATTGGGGGGATGGTGCATCGTCTGCCAAGTCTTTTGCTTTCGTAGTGGGTGATTTTCGTGTGCAAGTTCGGTACTAGTCCCTCTAGGATTTTCCAGGTGTATATAATCATGTATCTCTCCCTCCTGCGTTCCAGGGAATACAGGTTTAGGAACCTCAAGCGCTCCCAATAATTGAGGTGTTTTATCTCCGTTATGCGCGCCGTGAAAGTTCTCTGTACATTTTCTAGGTCGGCAATTTCACCTGCCTTGAAAGGTGCTGTTAGTGTGCAGCAATATTCCAGCCTAGATAGAACAAGTGACCTGAAGAGTGTCATCATGGGCTTGGCCTCCCTAGTTTTGAAGGTTCTCATTATCCATCCTGTCATTTTTCTAGCAGATGCGATTGATACAATGTTATGGTCCTTGAAGGTGAGATCCTCCGACATGATCACTCCCAGGTCTTTGACGTTGGTGTTTCGCTCTATTTTGTGGCCAGAATTTGTTTTGTACTCTGATGAAGATTTAATTTCCTCATGTTTACCATATCTGAGTAATTGAAATTTCTCATCGTTGAACTTCATATTGTTTTCTGCAGCCCACTGAAAGATTTGGTTGATGTCTGCCTGGAGCTTTGCAGTGTCTGCAATGGAAGACACTGTCATGCAGATTCGGGTGTCATCTGCAAAGGAAGACACGGTGCTGTGGCTGACATCCTTGTCTATGTCGGATATAAGGATGAGGAACAAGATGGGAGCGAGTACTGTGCCTTGTGGAACAGAGCTTTTCACCGTAGCTGCCTCGGACTTTACTCTGTTGACGACTACTCTCTGTGTTCTGTTAGTGAGGAAATTATAGATCCATCGACCGACTTTTCCTGTTATTCCTTTAGCACGCATTTTGTGTGCTATTACGCCATGGTCACACTTGTCGAAGGCTTTTGCAAAGTCTGTATATATTACATCTGCATTCTTTTTGTCTTCTAGTGCATTTAGGACCTTGTCGTAGTGGTCCAATAGTTGAGACAGACAGGAGCGACCTGTTCTAAACCCATGTTGCCCTGGGTTGTGTAACTGATGGGTTTCTAGATGCGTGGTGATCTTGCTTCTTAGGACCCTTTCAAAGATTTTTATGATATGGGATGTTAGTGCTATTGGTCTGTAGTTCTTTGCTGTTGCTTTACTGCCCCCTTTGTGGAGTGGGGCTATGTCTGTTGTTTTTAGTAACTGTGGGACGACCCCCGTGTCCATGCTCCCTCTCCATAGGATGGAAAAGGCTCGTGATAGGGGCTTCTTGCAGTTCTTGATGAACACAGAGTTCCATGAGTCTGGCCCTGGGGCAGAGTGCATGGGCATGTCATTTATCGCCTGTTCGAAGTCATTTGGCGTCAGGATAACATCGGATAGGCTTGTGTTAATCAAATTTTGTGGCTCTCTCATAAAAAATTCATTTTGATCTTCGACTCTCAGCCTGGTTAGCGGCTTGCTAAAAACTGAGTCATATTGGGACTTGAGTAGCTCACTCATTTCCTTGTTGTCATCTGTGTAGGACCCATCTTGTTTAAGTAGGGGCCCAATACTGGACGTTGTTCTCGATTTTGATTTGGCATAGGAGAAGAAATACTTTGGGTTTCTTTCGATTTCATTTATGGCTTTTAGTTCTTCCCGCGATTCCTGACTCGTAAAGGATTCTTTTAGCTTAAGTTCGATGCTTGCTATTTCTCTGACCAGTGTCTCCCTACGCATTTCAGATATATTGACCTCTTTTAGCCGCTCTGTTATTCTTTTCCGTCGCCTGTAAAGGGAGCGCCTGTCTCTTTCTGTTTTACATCTACTCCTCCTTTTTCTTAGAGGAATAAGCCTTGTGCATACATCGAGTGCTACCGAGTTAATCTGTTCTAGGCATAAGTTGGGGTCTGTGTTGCTTAGTATATCTTCCCAGCTTATATCGGTTAGGACTTGGTTTACTTGGTCCCACTTTATGTTTTTGTTATTGAAGTTGAATTTGGTGAATGCTCCCTCGTGACTAATCTCATTATGTCGGTCTGGGGCTCCGCGCATACATGACTGAACCTCAATTATGTTGTGATCTGAGTATATTGTTTTTGATATGGTGATATTTCTTATCAGATCATCATTGTTAGTGAAGATGAGGTCTAGTGTATTCTCCAGTCTAGTAGGCTCTATTATTTGCTGGTTTAAATTGAATTTTGTGCAGAGATTTAAAAGCTCGCGTGAGTGTGAGTTTTCATCAGAGCTGCCTCCTGGTGTTATTACTGCAACAATATTATTTGCTATATTCCTCCATTTTAGGTGCCTTAAGTTGAAATCCCCCAGGAGCAAGATGTTGGGTGCAGGAGCTGGAAGGTTTTCCAGACAGTGGTCAATTTTTAACAGCTGTTCCTGGAATTGCTGGGATGTTGCATCCGGAGGCTTGTAGACTATCACAATGACTAGGTTTTGGTTCTCGACCTTTACTGCTAAAACTTCCACTACATCATTTGAGGCATTTAGCAGTTCTGTGCAAACAAGTGACTCTGCAATGTACAGGCCAACCCCCCCCTTTTGCCTGTTCACTCTGTCACATCTGTATAGGTTGTAACCTGGGATCCATATTTCGTTGTCTAAGTGATCCTTTATGTGGGTCTCAGTGAAAGCCGCGAACATTGCCTTTGCCTCTGCAAGCAGTCCACGGATGAAAGGTATTTTGTTGTTTGTTGCTGGCTTTAGACCCTGTATATTTGCAAAGAAGAATGTTATCGGACTGGTGGTATTGTTGGTACTGGGGGGGGATTTTTTTTCCGGCATTAGTATCTGTATCTGTTGGTTTGGAGTGGAGGCCATCGACTGTGGTTCCACTCCAGGAATGACTGGATTTGGTGTACGATTTCTGCCATTTCCTGCCAGTTTTTTTTCCTTCCTGGCACTAAAAAACCTCTCCCTCTTGAGTGGCTGTGGCTACCCAGGTTTTCCCATGGCAGATGATGTGAAGTTGATGAGAAGAATTAAATCGGATGAGGATGAGGCAGGACTGCAAAGAGACCTAGACAGGCTGGACATGTGATCCAGAAAATGGCTTCTCGGATTCATGAAATCCACATCTAGTCAAGAACGTCAAGAAATTAGAGGAAGTGCAAAGGTTTGCAACAAGACTAATCCCAGAGCTACAGGGATTGTCCTACGAAGAAAGGTTGAGGGAAATCGGCCTGACGACACTGGAGGACAGGAGGGTCAGGGGAGACATGATAACGACATAAAATACTGCGCAGAATAGACAAGGTGGACAAAGACGCGATGTTCCAGAGAAGGGACACAGACACAAGAGGTCACAATTAGAAGTTGAAGACTCAGACGAATCAAAGGGATGTTAGGAAGTATTTCTTCAGTCATAGAGTAGTCAGGCCGTGGAATAGCCTAGAAAGTGACGTAGTGGAGGCGGGATCATACATAGTTTTAAGCGAGGTATGATAAAGCTCATGGGGCAGGGAGAGAGAGGACCTAGTAGCAATCAGCGAAGAGGCAGGGCCAGGAGCTATGACTCGACCCCTGCAACCACAAATAGGTGAGCACACACACACACACACTCACACTCATATGCACACACACACACACACACACACATACGCGGGAGGTCCAGTGGGACAGAGAACTGGCAGGAAAGCCAGTAAATGAAATGATGGAATATGTATCAAAATGCAAGGAGGCAGTGGAAAGGTTTATTCCCATGAGCAACAGGAACAACGGGAAGACCAGAACGAGACCCTGGTTTACCCGACGGTGTAAGGAGGCAAAAACAAAGTGCAATAGAGAATGGAAAAAGTACAGAAGGCAGAGAACACACGAAAATAGGGAGATCAGTCGCAGTGCCAGGAATGAGTATGCACAGGTGAGGGAGGGAGGCCCAGCGACAGTATGAAAATGACATAGCATCGAGAATCAAGACTGACCCGAAACTGTTGTATAGCCACATCAGGAGGCAGACAACAGTCAAAGACCAGGTGATCAGATTAAGGACAGAAGGTGAACTCACAAGAAATGATCAGGAGGTAGTGAGGAGCTGAACAGGAGATTTAAGGAAGTTTTTACAGTAGAGACAGGAAGGGCTGTGGGAAGACAGCACAGAAGGGAACATCAAGAGGGAATATACCAACAAGTGTTGGATGACATACGAACAACTGAGGAGGAGGTGAAGCTCCTAAGTGACCTTGACACCTCAAAGGCGATGGGACCGGACATCTCCCCATGGGTCCATAGAGAAGGAGCAGAGATGCTGTGTGTGCCTCTAACCACAATCTTCAACACATCCCTTGAAACTGGGCAACTGCCTGATAAATGGAAGACAGCTAATGTAGTCCCCATATTTAAGAAAGGAAACAGAAACGAGGCGCTTAACTAAAAACCTGTGTCTCTGACATGTATTGTGTGCAAAGTCATGGAGAAGATTATCAGGAGGAGAGTGGTCGAACACCTGGAAAGGAACAAGATTATAAATGAAAACCAGCATGGGTTCATGGAAGGCAAATTTTGTATCACAAACCTCCTGGAGTTTTATGACAAGGTAACAGAAGTAAGACACGAGAGAGAGGGGTGGGTTGATTGCGTTTTCCTAGATTGCATGTTTCCACTATTGGAAACATTACATACGTACATACATGCAGAGAGAACATTGTACATACACTCATTGTGTATAAGTCACACACCCACACACACACACACACACACACAAGAGATTAGTGCAGAAGCTGGAGGATCAGGCGCATGTAACAGGGAGGGCACTGTAATGGATCAGGGAATACCTGACGGAGGCAGCAACGAGTCATGGTACGTGAAGAGGTATCACAGTGGGCACCTGTGACGAGCGGGGTCCCACAGGGGTCAGTTCTAGGACCAGTGCTATTTTTGATATATGCGAACGACATGATGGAAGGAATAGACTCTGAAATGTACCTATTCGCAGATGATGTGAAGTTGATGAGAAGAATTAAATCGGATGAGGATGAGGCAGGACTGCAAAGAGACCTAGACAGGCTGGATATGTGGTCCAGAAACTGGCTTCTCAGATTCAATCCTGCCAAATGCAAAGTCATGAAGATTAGGCAGGGGCAAAGAAGACCTCAGACAGAGTATAGGCTAGGTGGACAAAGACTACAGACCTCAGGGAGAAAGACCTCGGGGTGACCATAACACCGAGCACGTCACCGGAGGCACACATCAACCAAATAACTGCTGCAGCATATGGGCGCCTGGCAAACCTGAGAATAGCGTTCAGATACCTTAATAAGGAATCGTTCAAGACACTGTACACTGTGTATGTTAGGCCCATACTGGAGTATGCAGCACCAGTCTGGAACCCACACCTGGCCAAGCACGTCAAGAAGTTAGAGAAAGTACGAAGGTCTGCAACAAGGCTAGCCCCAGAGCTCAGGGGAATGTCGTACGAGGAAAGGTTGAGGGAAATCGGACTGACGACACTGGAGGACAGAAGGGTCAGGGGAGACATGATAACGACATACGAGATACTGCAGGGAATAGACAAGGTGGACAGATATAGGATGTTCCAGAGAGGGGACACAGGAACAAGGGGTCACAACTGGAAGCTGAAGACTCAGACGAGTCACAGGGACGTTAAGAAGTATTTCTTCAGTCATAGAGTCGTCAGGAAGTGGAATAGCCTAGCAAGTGAAATAGTGGAGGCAGGAACCATACATAGTTTTAAGAAGAGGTATGATACAGCTCAGGAAGCAGAGAGAGAGAGAGGACCTAATAGCGATCAGTGAAGAGGCGGGGCCAAGAGCTGAGTCTCGACCCCTGCAACCACAATTAGGTGAGTGCAATTAGGTGAGTACACACACACACACACATATCCAGACTCACACATAAGAACGAAGGAACACTGCAGAAGGCCTACTGGCCCATGCGAGGCAGGTCCAAGTCTCCTACCGGCTTAAGCCAATGCACCCAACCTAGTCAGGTCAGGTCACCTTGACTTAAGGGAGGAACACGGCAACCGTCCTGGTAGCACAAGCTAATCAGGTCCAACTCACACCCATCCACATTCACTCATGTATTTATCCAACCTATTTTTAAAGCTACACAACGTTCTGGCCTCTATAACTGTACTTGGGAGTTTGTTCCACTCATCCACAACTCTATTACCAAACCAGTACTTTCCTATATCCTTCCTGAATCTGAATTTTTCTAACTTAAAACCATTGCTGCGAGTCCTGTCTAGGCTAGATATTTTCAGCACACTATTTACATCCCCTTTATTTATTCCTGTCTTCCATTTATACACCTCAATCATATCCCCCCTAATTCTACGTCTTTCTAGAGAGTGCAGATTCAGGGCCCTTAGTCTATCCTCATAGGGAAGGTTTCTGATACATGGGATCAACTTTGTCATCCTCCTTTGTACATTTTCCAGAGCATTTATATCCATTCTGTAATACGGTGACCAAAACTGTGCAGCATAATCTAAATGAGGCCTAACCAAGGATGTATAGAGTTGAAGAACAACCTGAGGACTCCTATTATTTATGCTTCTTGATATGAAGCCAAGGATTCTATTAGCTTTATTGCGAACACTTATGCACTGTTGTCTTGGTTTCAGATTACTGCTAACCAGAACTCCTAAATCTTTTTCGCAATCCGTAATATTAATATCTACATTATTTAGTTTATATGTGGCATGGTTATTGTCCTGTCCAACATTTAGAACTTTGCATTTGTCTATATTAAACTGCATCTGCCACCTCTCCGACCACTGCATCAGTCTATTCAAATCTTCCTGGAGTGCTCTAATGTCCTCGTCAGAATGAATTCGACGGCCTATTTTGGTGTCATCGGCAAACTTGCTGATGTCGCTCTTTATGCCCTCATCTATGTCGTTTATGTATATTGTGAACAGCAGGGGGCCCAACACTGACCCCTGTGGAACACCGCTCGTGACGCTTCCCCACTCTGATTTCTCCCCATTTATGCAAACTCTCTGCTGCCTATTTGTCAACCATGCATCTATCCAGGAAAAAATTTCTCCTCCTATTCCATGTGCCTTAATTTTCCTCAATAGTCTCTGATGTGGGACCCTGTCAAAAGCCTTACTGAAGTCCATATACACAATATCATATTCATTACCATGATCTACCTCCTCAAATACCTTAGTGAAAAAAGTTAATAAATTCGTAAGGCAGGAACGCTCCTTTGTAAAACCATGCTGAGATTCAATGATTAATTTATGCTTTTCAAGGTGGCTACGAACTGCCTCGGCAATTATTGATTCCGTAAATTTTCCCACTATGGAGGTTAGGCTTATTGGTCTATAGTTCGAAGCTAAGGACCTGTCACCTGCTTTGAAAATAGGTATCACATTTGCCATTTTCCACTTATCTGGCACCATGCCAGTTTGTAGTGATATGTTGAAAAGATTAGCCAAAGGCTTACTAAGCTCCTCTTTACATTCCTTTAGAAACCTTGCATGCAGTTCATCAGGGCCTGGGGATTTGTTAGGTTTTAATTTATCTATTTGCCTAAGGACCATGTCACTTGTGACCCTAATCGTGCACAGTTTATTATCGTCCTGTTCCACATAATTTATCATTTCTGGAATATCGCTGGTATCCTCCTGTGTAAAAACTGAGAGGAAGTATGTGTTAAAACTTCTACACATTTCCTTATCACTGTCAGTGAGCTGACCCGAGGAACTTTTGAGTGGGCCTATCTTGTCCCTGATCTTACTTCTGTATACCTGAAAGAATCCTTTTGGGTTAGTCTTCGAATCTCTTGCAACTTTAACCTCATAATCTCTTTTTGCTTTTCTAATTCCTTTTTTTATTTATCTCTTTAACTGAATATATCGATTTCTTAATTGCTCCTCCCCTCTTTTGATTTGCCTATATATGCCTCTCTTTTGACCAATTAGATATTTTAATCTATTGTTCATCCATTTAGGATCATTTTTGTTTGATCTGATTTCTCTATTTGGAACATAATTTGACTGAGCAGCTAGAACTATACCCTGGAAAGCGTCATATCGGCATCCATCACCACCTACCTGACCCGTAGTCAGGTCATTCCAGTTCAGCCCACCTAAGTAATTTTTCAGTCCTATGAAATCAGCCAAGTGGAAGTCAGGGACAGAGACTTGATTGCCATTATTAGGGGAATTCCATGATATATTAAAACTGAGTGATTTGTGATCACTTTCCCCAAGCTCATCATTAACCTCAAGATTATTAATTAGTGTTTCCCTACTGGCAAGAACCAAGTCAAGGAGGTTATTTCCCCTAGTTGGCTCTGTCACAAACTGTTTTAAAAAACAATCCTGGATCGTATCAAGAAAGTCACCTGACTCTAAATTTCCTGTCAAATTGCTCCAGTCAATCTGTCTATAGTTGAAATCTCCCATTAGCACAACATTTTCGTATGTAGATGCCTTACGAATTTCGTCCCATAGAAGTTTACTGCACTCCCTATCAAGATTTGGGGCCCTGTAAATCACACCCAAAATTAGTTTTTCTCGGCCCTCGAGAAGCTGTAACCAAACAGATTCAGTGGCTGACGCTTCTAATTTAATATCTTGTCTAACACAACAATTT
Organism: Cherax quadricarinatus; assembly: GCF_038502225.1. Taxonomy (NCBI): domain Eukaryota; kingdom Metazoa; phylum Arthropoda; class Malacostraca; order Decapoda; family Parastacidae; genus Cherax; species Cherax quadricarinatus. The sequence goes on from NW_027195615.1 coordinate 150,338, forward strand.
AAATTGTCTCTGACATACATCGCTACTCCACCACCTTTCCTGTTGACCCTGTTAGTGTGGAATAATTTATAGCCTTGTATGTGACATTCAGAGGGCATCTCTCTATCTTTCAGATTGAGCCAGGTCTCTGTTATAGCAATAATATCTATGTTTCCTGCACTTGCAATTAATCTTAGCTCATCTATCTTATTTCTTACACTCCTGCTATTAGTATAGTAAACCTTAAGGGAGCTAGTCCCTTGCTGCCCTCTGCTGTCCCCCTTTGTTTGCTGACCTGATCTATTGTTTTTATTTATAACTTCATGCTGAATGCCTTTTATACATTTACTGTTTCCAACCCTAGTGTTGCAACCTGCTTGTTTCCCACACACACCCATACCTCTATCTTCCATCAGTTTAAAATCATAGGCATTTCACCAATGGCCTTCTCAATCGAGTCTGCAAGTGCTACCACCCCAGCCCCAGAGAGATGTACCCCATCCCTTGCATACATATCATGTTTGCCATAAAAGCTGTTCCAGTTGTCAATGAATGGGATTGCAAGTTCCTTGCAGTATCTGTCTAGCCAGCAATTTACACCAATTGCCCTAGACAACCATTCATTTCCTACTCCCCTTCTAGGCAAGATGCTACATATGATTGGGATGCCTCCCTTAGACTTAATGAAATCTATAGCTGACCTGTACTTATCTAGCAGCTCTTCTCTCCTACCCTTCCCAATATCATTTCTGCCAGCACTGAGACAGATAATGGGCTTGTTCCCATTACCTGACATGATATTATCCAGCCTGTTGACAATGTCCCCAACACCAGCTCCAGGGAAGCACACTCTATCTCTCATCTTCTTATTTCTATTACAAAAAGCACGGTCAATATATCTTACCTGAGAGTCACCAACCACAAGAATGTGCTTACCTCCATTAGCACGGGCAGTAGTACCCTTACCTTCACTGGCCACTGAAGTACATTCATCCTGAAGAACAGAGAAGCGATTACCTACCTTCAGATCTTCACTCTTAACTTTCCTTACTCTGATGCGCCTCCCATTACTGTGAACCACTCGCCACTTGTAGCAGGTGCTGGGCTGCACCTCACTGCTGGTAGCCGTTGCTACCTCCCCAACTACAGCCTCCTCACAGCGAGAGACAGACTGCACCTCACTGCTAGAAGCCTCATTCCCCACAGCTCCAGCCACCTCACACTCTCTCCCAGACCCATTGAGGTGGACCTTCAGCCTCCTAATCTCCTCCTGGAGAAGCAAGACCTCCTCCTTCAACTCTCCAACCTCAATTTTTAAAACACTGCAGAAGCAAGCCATGTTTTGTAACCGTCCACGCTAATCCCCAAAGCAGCTCAGGGTCTGTGACCTCACGTGACGACTGACCACTGACACACACAGTAGGGACACCGAGCACGCGAGTTACACCTTCCTTGCTCAGCGAATATAAGTGTTTTTGAGGGCTACCCAAGTGTTCTGCATTTGTTGCAAAGTGTGTTAGGGTAGTGAACAATCCTAGAAGCGATTTACAATCTGCCTGATCCACATAAGTGTGGGGAGAGCCACAATTTTGTTAGTGATCCAGAAAGTAAACTTGGTGACGCAGTCAGGGGGGGCAGGCTATTGTGGGTGGTAAGGCGACATTGTCACGTGTCACCCAAGAAAGTTAATAAAGTGAAACAATCATGTGTCCAGTGAGAGAAATACAGTGAATAGGGTACATTATTAATGAGAAAAAAATTGAGGTGGATCTACGCCAGGACTTCACATCGAGCTGGACAATCTACAGGCTGCTACAGCTGCATTGCAAGTACTGTACTCGCCTATGAGTGGTTGTGAGGGTGTGGGGTTACATGTTCCAATTAACCACCAAGCTGATTGTGAATGGTCTCTCATAGCACGATAAAGAATAGGCACTCAAGTATTCAATAAGCAATAGCAATTGGTAATTCAATGAACAAGGCGAGTAACTTACTAAAAGCTAGGTAGCAGGACAAGCTATTAAGGGCAACATTGTAAGTAGGTGCAGTCAAGTCCCAGGAGGGTGGGGGTCAGGTCACAAGAAATTGTGGTCAGTCAAGGAGCACTGAGACTCCACAAGTCACCTACCTCACACACACACACACACACACACACACACACACACGACATCTTAATAAGGAATCGTTCAGGACCCTGTACACCGTGTACGTTAGGCCCATATTGGAGTATGCGGCACCAGTTTGGAACCCACACCTAGCCAAGCACGTAAAGAAACTAGAGAAAGTGCAAAGGTTTGCAACAAGACTAGTCCCAGAGTTAAGAGGTATGTCCTATGAGGAAAGGTTAAGGGAAATCAACCTGACGACACTGGAGGACAGGAGAGATAGGGGGGACATGATAACGACTTACAAAATACTGAGAGGAATTGACAAGGTGGACAAAGACAGGATGTTCCAGAGACTGGACACAGCAACATGGGGACACAGTTGGAAACTGAAGGCACAGATGAATCAAAGGGATGTTAGGAAGTATTTCTTCAGCCACAGAGTAGTCAGTTAGTGGAATAGTTTGGGAAGCGATGTAGTGGAGGCAGGATCCATACATAGCTTTAAGCAGAGGTACGATAAAGCTCATGGTTCAGGGAGAGTGACCTAGTAGCGACCAGTGAAGAGGCGGGGCCAGGAGCTTGGACTCGACCCCTGCAACCTCAACTAGGTGAGTACAACTAGGTGAGTACATGGTGACAGCAGTAAGACAAGAAAGAGAGGGGTGGGTGGATTGCATATTCTTGGACTGCAAGAAGGCGTTTGACACAGTTCCACACAAGAGATTGGTGCAAAAACTGGAGGACCAAGCAGGGATAACAGGGAAGGCACTACAATGGATCAGGGAATACTTGTCAGGAAGACAGCAGCGAGTCATGGTACGTGGCGAGGTATCAGAGTGGGCACCTGTGACCAGCGGAGTCCCACAGGGGTCAGTCCTAGGACCAGTGCTGTTTCTGGTATTTGTGAACGACATGACGGAAGGAATAGACTCTGAGGTGTCCCTGTTTGCAGATGAAGTGAAGTTGATGAGAAGAATTCACTCGATCGAAGACCAGGCAGAACTACAAAGGGATCTGGACAGGCTGCAGACCTGGTCCAGCAATTGGCTCCTGGAGTTCAATCCCACCAAGTGCAAAGTCATGAAGATTGAGGAAGGGCAAAGAAGACCGCAGACTAGGGGGCCAGTCTAGGGGGCCAGAGACTACAAACCTCACTCAAGGAAAAAGATCTTGGGGTGAGTATAACACCAGGCACATCAACCAAATAACTGCTGCAGCATATGGGCGCCTAGCAAACCTCAGAACAGCATTCCAACATCTTAATAAGGAATCGTTCAGGACCCTGTACACCTTGTACGTTAGGCCCATATTGGAGTATGCGGCACCAATTTGGAACCCACACCTAGCCAAGCACGTAAAGAAACTAGAGAAAGTGCAAAGGTTTGCAACAAGACTGGTCCCAAAGCTAAGAGGTATGTCCTACGAGGAGAAGTTAAGGGAAATCAACCTGACGACACTGGAGGACAGGAGAGATAGGGGAGACATGATTACGACATACAAAATACTGAGGGGAATTGACAAGGTGGACAAAGACAGGATGTTCCAGAGATTGGACACAGTAACAAGGGGACACAGTTGGAAGTTGAAGACACAGATGAATCACAGGGATGTTAGGAAGTATTTCTTCAGCCACAGAGTAGTCAGTAAGTGGAATAGTTTGGGAAGCGATGTAGTGGAGGCAGGATCCATACATAGCTTTAAGCAGAGGTCCTTGACGCTGGCGAGGGGCTCTTGATCTAGGGAATTGGATCTGTGATCCAGTTCCCTGAATTGAGCCTGAATACCTTCCATCCCACTCCTACATGCGCTGTATAATCTTACGGGTTTAGCGCTCCCCCATGATTATAATAATAATTTAAGCAGAGGTATGATAAAGCTCACGGTTCAGGGAGAGTGACCTAGTAACGATCAGTGAAGAGGAGGGGCCAGGAGCTCGGACTCGACCCCTGCAACCTCAACTAGGTGAGTACACACACCACACAGACACACAAAACATAGGAAAAAGTTTGTTTTCTGCTGGTCTCATAGAAATTCCACTATTGGAAACATTACATACGTACATACATGCAGAGAGAACATTGTACATACACTCATTGTGTATAAGTCACACACCCACACACACACACACACAAGAGATTAGTGCAGAAGCTGGAGGATCAGGCACACGTAAAAGGAAGGGCACTGCAATGGATAAGGGAATACCTGACAGGGAGGCAGCAACGAGTCATGGTACGTGAAGAGGTATCACAGTGGGCGCCTGTTACGAGCGGGGTCCCACAGGGGTCAGTTCTAGGACCAGTGCTATTTTTGATATATGTGAACGACATGATGGAAGGAATAGACTCTGAAGTGTCCCTGTTCGCAGATGACGTGAAGTTGATGAGAAGAATTAAATCGGACGAGGATGAGGCAGGACTGCAAAGAGACCTGGAGAGGCTGGACATGTGGTTCAGTAACTGGCTTCTCGAATTCAATCCAGCCAAATGCAAAGTCATGAAGATTGGGGAGGGGCAAAGAAGACCGCAGACAGAGTATAGGCTAGGTGGACAAAGACTACAGACCTCACTCAGGGAGAAAGACCTTGGGGTGACCATAACACCGAGCACATCACCGGAGGCACACATCAACCAAATAACCGCTGCAGCATATGGGCGCCTGGCAAACCTGAGAATAGCGTTCCGATACCTTAATAAGGAATCGTTCAAGACACTGTACACTGTGTATGTTAGGCCCATACTGGAGTATGCAGCACCAGTCTGGAACCCACACCTGGTCAAGCACGTCAAGAAGTTAGAGAAAGTACAAAGGTTTGCAACAAGGCTAGTCCCAGAGCTCAAGGGAATGTCGTACGAGGAAAGGTTAAGGGAAATCGGACTGACGACACTGGAGGACAGAAGGGTCAGGGGAGACATGATAACGACATACAAGATACTGCGGGGAATAGACAAGGTGGACAGAGATAGGATGTTCCAGAGAGGGGACACAGGGACAAGGGGTCACAACTGGAAGCTGAAGACTCAGACGAGTCACAGGGACGTTAGGAAGTATTTCTTCAGTCATAGAGTTGTCAACAAGTGGAATAGCCTAGCAAGTGAAGTAGTGGAGGCAGGAACCATACATAGTTTTAAGAAGAGGTATGACAAAGCTCAGGAAGCAGAGAGAGAGAGGATCCAGTAGCGATCAGTGAAGAGGCGGGGCCAGGAGCTGAGTCTCGACCCCTGCAACCACAATTAGGTGAGTACAATTAGGTGAGTACACACACACACACACACACACACACACACACTGTACCCTGTGTATGTTAGGCCCATACTGGAGTATGCAGCACCAGTCTGGAACCCACACCTGGTCAAGCACATCAAGAAGTTAGAGAAAGTACAAAGGTTTGCAACATGGCTAGTCCCAGAGCTCAAGGGAATGTCGTACGAGGAAAGGTTAAGGGAAATCGGACTGACGACTCTGGAGGATAGAAGGGTCAGGGAAGACATGATAACGACATACAATATACTGTGGGGAATAGACAAGGTGGACAGAGATAGGATGTTCCAGAGAGGGGACACAGGGACAAGGGGACACAACTGGAAGCTGAAGACTCAGACGAGTCACAGGGACGTTAGGAAGTATTTCTTCAGTCATAGAGTTGTCAGCAAGTGGAATAGCCTAGCAAGTGAAGTAGTGGAGGCAGGAACCATACATAGTTTTAAGAAGAGGTATGATACAGATCAGGAAGCAGAGAGAGAGAGGACCTAGTAGTGATCAGTGAAGAGGCGGGGCCAGGAGCTGAGTCTCGACCCCTGCAACCACAATTAGGTGAGTACACACACACACACACACACACGCACACATATCCAGACTCACACATACACTCCCCCCCTCCCCACCGGCATCTTACTCCTTCCCCTGATCCCTCCCCCTCCCCACCTCTCCCCATATTCCCCCTAAATCCCCCTCCCCACACCTCTCCCACATAGCCACAGTTCCTTCTGTACCTTCCCCCCCCCCCCTCACACTCTGACATACACACTACTAACCTAACACACAGAATTACATAGGTTTCCCACTCTGAGGCAATCAGGATAAAACAAAAATGGGTTGCCAGAGAGCAACAAGAAAAACCAAGCGGCAAGAGGAGGAAGCTGCAAAGGAAGATTGGGCAGAAGAGCTCATAAAAAGGGACCATTAATGGGAAAAGAAACTAGAAGAACTTAGCATGAGAATGGAAGAGAGGATAGATATGGAAAGCAGGAAGTGCAAGTCAAAGCAGCAGAGGCTAGGATACAGAGTTTAGAAGAGGAACTGAAAAATCTGAAACAGCCTAAAGAACTAAAGAACATTTTGGGATTGAGAACAGAGACTGCTACCTCAGTCACAAATAAGGGGACTGTAAGGAAAGGAGCAAAACTGCATGTAGAAGCTCTATCAGAGGAGACTGTAGTAGATAAAGCAGCTAAGTTATATGTGGAGGCCCTAACAGACCACAGCAGAACCCAGGGAAAGCCGAGAAGGGAAAATGACAGGCCACTGAGCCCAAGAACATTAGCTAGTGAAACTGAAGAAAGGAAAGCTGCAATGGAGGAAATCAAATTGAATGAGGGGATACACAGCGACATGCAGTGGGAGAATGAAAGGGTGCGGTCAGTCTTTGTGTGTGGGCTCCAGGAAGTTGAAGGGGAAACATATGAAGCAAGAAAACAAAGGAAAAAAAAAGCATTTGAAAGCATCATGAAAGCAATAGGAGAAGACGACATGGCCCAGATGGAAAATTTTCAGAGAATAGGAGGGTTTGTAAAAAAAAGAACCCGGCCAGTGAAAGTGACCTTCAAGGCAGAATTGACTTGGAACAGGATCCTGCAGGAGAAAGCACGATTAAGGGACATGCCAGCATAGAGGAAGGTGTATCTCGACCGTGACAGAACACAAGAAGAAAGGCAGAAACTGCGATGGTACAAAGGCGAAAGGAGGAAAGAGAGGGGATGGAGAAGACAGACAGGAGATTCCAGACACAGGAAGAAGATCAAATACAGCCTCCCTGACAACTTCCTATAGAAGCCTCCCAACCAGGTCAACCCCAGTGCAACCAAGCACTCTAAACCAAAACACCCATGCAACATCCATTGCCCCCACCCACTGCATTACAAACTCCACCCCCACAGCAACCACCCATAGTTCCTTATCAGGTCTCCCACTTCCCCAACCCCAATACACCTCCCAGACCACAGTATTAGAGAAGAAGTTGAAGGTGTGGTATACAAATACAGATGGAATAACAAATAAGTATGAGGAGTGGCACGAAAGAATCAAGGAGACATCCCCAGACATAACAGCACTCACAGAAACAAAATTCACCAGAATAATAACAGATTC